>NW_009733742.1:0-18605 GCF_000703405.1 Apaloderma vittatum
ATATATGTATATGTATATGTATATATGTATATGTATACATATGCATGCCCTCATTATCTTGGAAGTGTTTGGGTTTTTATTGCAGTCAGACAAGGAGGGAAGTGTTATGCCCCACTTTCTACAAATCAGTAGCTACTTTCTGAACTATCCAGAGGAGATATTTACAGTTTCCTTGGGAAAGTTTCTGCAATATTCAGAGAGAAGTTAAAAAAAAAAAAAAGGGAAAAGAATAAAATTTTAAAAAAAGCCAAATCAAAACAATTCCTGGAGAGGCATGATCTCCCTCCCTAACTATTTTTTTTTACAACTGGATTTGTAATGGGGCCATTTGGCATTTTTTAGTATGAAGTATTATAATCAGCTCCTTCTCTGTCGTATGCCACTGTCACCCTGATGTATTTTTCTCCCAGAACCATCACTTTTGGGACTACTCTACCACAAGAGCCACCACATTACATTTGACAAGCTGTACTAGATAAAATGAAGGGCATCCAAACAGGGACAAGGTCATTTAGAGTTCTGAATCTTTACAGAGAGCATATAAATTGTGTTAAGTATAAAAAAAAGTACCAAAAAAAAAATAATCAAGATTGCATGAAAAGTGCTTTAAGTTGGTATGATCTGGGATAAAATTAGCAAGAATAGTATCTCTGCCAAGTGCTATAAAATGATGACGCAATAATTTTACCCTTTCAAGTTAGCACATGTATGGAAGTAATTAAAATGTTTCCTTTTTCAAATTAAAAAAGAAAACTGCAACAGAGGATATTAAACAACTTCTTGAAATTTAGGCTTGGAAAGGAGCAGTAAAAATGCAACTACTCGTATTTCACAGAACAATGAACGGTCTAAGGTCCGTCGTTTTTCCTTGACCGAAATCTGTAGTCAACTGTTTTGCACAGAAATGAGCATGGCTTGCATTTTCTGGTTGCATCTCCAGCATCACTGAATTCTCCAGTTGAGGATTAAGCCAACTAGTCAAAGGACACCTACCAAAAGGTAACAGCTGTTCTACAACAAACCACCTTTGTAACACACAAAGAAAAGATGCTGTATTTATTCATGTCCTCCTCATCCTCTCCCCAGCTGCTTACACACCAACAGCAGGAGTTTGACTAAAAGGGAAAACTGAATAAAAATTCTTGCTTTAGATACGAGGTTTTGGCACAAAGAGCACTACTGAAAAAGGGTGAGAGAAAACTCACATTCTCCAGCTATTAAAACTACGGATTTTACTCTTTCTAAACAGGTTATGAGACCCATATGACATTTTACATGAAACCTCATTATCTGTTTTACATATGTGGATGACTCAGTTGCTTAATTGATCTTGCACTTGGATAGATCCGCAGGCTAATTCTTTGCAGCACCGAGAGGAATCTGTGATCAAATTGTGTTAGAGAATGGATGTCATCGACTAAGCAGCTACTAAATATATGAAAAGAATTATGCTATGGAAACAGAAATCTTCAGATTTGAAGATGCACGCTCTAGACCTCCCACAGCCTGCAACAAATTGTGCAAGTTTCTAAATGCACGGGTTGCGTTCCAAAGCAAAAAAATGTAAGTAACTGAGCTACTGCATTCGAAACCAGTGATTGTCTATAGAGAACCACCACAACTGACTGGTCACATGTGCACGTGACAACATTCAGCTAAGCTGCTGTCTTAGTTGCTGCCTGTCTAAAATAAAACACTAAGAGAACAGTTAACGGTCATTACAGGTGCCCACCGGTGATTGTATCCCCCTAGCACTCACATTTCTGCAGCTATCCAGGCCTAGACAATGCCAAGTTGCTCAGTCCTCTCCATCACCCAAATTCAACTGGGAAAACCCAGAGTTGGCAAGACCTGCCGCAGCAAGCACAGTGTCCGTACTTTTGATGTTCAAGCTGCTAGAGATAGGGAACTGGATTCGAATTAGTCGAACAGGGACTCCAACCCACAGCTCTACTTTCCAAAATAACGCCTCCGGTTTTGGGTAAAACCCCATGGTAGTTTGGTAACAAATAAAAAGAATACCAAGTGACAATTGCCACAGCAAAAAAAGGTATAGGAAATACAGACAGAGAAATAAAGACATTGGACTATTTTCCCCAAATGACATGGTTTATGAACAAAATTGAGAAGCTTAGAAAGCCCAGGAAAACCCAAAAAGAGCAGGCCCATTGCTAGGTAATTTTGGTAATAGTTAGGCACAGAGGACAGACACACCGAATAGAAAACAGCAGATTACTTAAATCCAAAATGAGAGGCTTGCATCATGAGAGTATGATTAATAATTTCCAGCCCATTGGTTGTTTAAGCATCCTCCTAATTTACGTCTATTAGGGATATGCATATTTAGATTAGCAAGCCTGAATAGGCTGTAACAAGCCTCTATTCAGGAGTTTGACTGAACAAGAGATCAGCCCAAAGGAATATAGTTTTTAAAAGACGTTTTAAGAAAAGCCAATAAAAGAAATGCAATGAAAAGCTTTCAGGCTGTGGGAAGATAAGCCTCAAAACACACGTACACAATCCATTAACTGACGTGGGCTGAGTTTAACTGACAAAAGATCATGCCTAAATAAGGACTCGAGATTTCCACAAAATGTATTTACTTACTCTTCAATATATTTTAACATAGATTATCAGTGTACAAACTGAAGAAAGCACATGTTGGAAAACAGACTAGTAATAGGCTGCCATCTCTGCAAGCAGCTGCATCTAGCTCTGCAGGATTCGTGGTCTAGGCCTGGCTCCATGTTGTACTTACTTTCAAAATCACTAATACTTTTCTGAATATTTGATTTCCAATGCATTTTCAAGACTGGCAGAAGATACAGCATTAATATTGCAGTGCTCTGGACAGCTAAGCTTGTAAAATAAATACTTTTAAATTTTGCCTTTTGATACCCGTCTAAAAAGGAGTGCTACCCGTGGGATAACCTCCCTCTTTCTCCTTTTTGCTGCTGTCTTTTTTTTAGGGCGGCTAAAATGGGCCAGAGTAACCCAAAAGGAGCTCAGTATGAAGTGCTGGAGTAAACCAAATGACCACTTTTTTGAGTACTCAGTTATGAAAAGGAGTGAAAGCAAACTAGCATGTGATACACAACACAAACATCCACAAGCAAATACATTTGTGGGAGAGGTGCAGAAAAGAACGATTTGAGAACCGAAGATAACAGAAACTTGAAAAATAGGTCAACTTTACTTTTCTTAAGAGAGACTGTGCATACTAAAAGGACTTTTAAAGAGCATTTAAACAAGCATCTGTGACTGAATCAAGGGAAAAGCTTTCAAGAGGCAGGGTAATAAACCACAGAAACAAGCTGGGAAGGGAAGCTGTAGATCCTCCATCTTTTTATTATCCTCTAAAAAAGACATATGGTCTCATTTGGAAGATACCTCGGCTAAAGAAGTTGTGTTTTTGTTAAACACGCCGTGTTGAGTTCAGCGCTGCGGAGCGGTGGAGTCAGCGGGCTGAAATGCAGCGGCCGGGATGAGAACGCTTACGTCGGGCTCCCAAATGCCTTCTGCTGGCACCTGGGGCTTTGAGCTCACCATCTGCCTTCGGAAGCTTGACTTCTCCTGGGCTCACAGCATTGTTCACATGTTAGAATACCACCTCAGTTATTTCACCTTTAATCTGCTAACATCACAGAGGAAATGTTGTTTTTTTTTTGGCTTAATCTGTATTCATTGACTAACTGTCTGTTATTAAAAAAAAACAACACAACAAAACCAAATCAAACCAAAGACTCTTAATTTATTACTTGCTTCATTTCTATCCACAAGATGAATAAAGCCAAATGAACGCTACTTCCACAGTCCTCATACTTGAGGAAAGTATATGACAGGACCCTAATGGCAATCTAATATTCATGAAACTGCTGCTATATAAATTACAGAGCATATTTATGCAGAGAAAAATTTTTCGCTCAACTTTCATTATTACTCAATTTTTTTCAAGACAGCACTAAGAAACTTGTTAGAAATGAGCTTATTTCACAGTGCTAAAAAGAAACAGAAGTGCATACCAAGCCCCTTTCTGATTACAGTGGAACCCCCATTATCGGCAGTGTTGTGGCAAATCCTCCAGTCAGAACAACATAATTTTGTATCACCACCAGCAGAAACAGTTCTCATATCATTCATTTAAATGGACACTATTGTTTTTCTATCCAGCTAAATAGGAAATGATGCCTGGCTACCTCAAGCTTAATTTAGAGTAGAAAGGTCCTATAAAAGCTTCAAGCTAGATTTCCTCAACAAAGGCCTTCTTGTTGGACTTGCAAACAACTTACTAAAGTCTCTTCATGTCTCCTCTCTTTAATATCTAAAATATGACCTACCCTACAAATCTGGATGTAGATATTAAGAAAACTTAAACTGTACCATCTCCTCTTAATTTTTCTCCTGGTTCCCGGAGATGTCACAACGATGCTTCAGAGAAGTAAGGCACTGTCACAGAGAGGAAGTTGTTTTGATGAAAAATGCTTCACGTACGTGCTACAGCTCTTGATACTGAACCACCAACATTTTGTACAGCCTTCTTCAAATCAATCTTCAGCTTGCAGTCACATCTCTCACACTCGTATGCAGATCCTCGGCTTGCAGATATCTTTTCAGTAAATGTGATCAATATACAAACATTAACCCATTAGTGATGGATCTTTAAGTAAGAGTCCATAAGCTTTTTACAAAAGCCAATGTCCCACCAACAACCATCAACCTGTTCTTCCTTTGCCTTCCAGCAGTCCCTGCAAGCTATAGCGCGTTAAAATCCTCCACTGCATGGCTCGGATCGGTCGGTGTTAAGAACATCAGCAAGTAAAGCTCGCAGCCAGTGCATATTTGCCACTGGAGAAGGAATATTTCATTGCTAATCTTTAATTTAAAACTAATGCTTCCTCAAAATAAAGCATATCTTTATGCATTAGATAAACACATATATACAAACTGTAGTGCAATCTCAAAAGCCTCATTTTAGGAAAAACAACACCTTGAACCCAACAACTGTGTTTCATGTGGACACCACAAACATCACTCAGCAGTAGATTTAAAAAAAAAAAAAAAAAAAAGGCTAACCTCAGAAACGTCTTTTATTTTTAAGGCCAATGCTATCACTGGAGAAATTAAGTACTGTTATTTCACATCAAGAAACCTGTAAATCTGGTCTCAGATACCTGCTCAAATGTATCTATATTGAAGTCAACAGGGTTGCACTGTCGGTCTCGGTCAGCATAATTTGAAGACCAGAGGGCTGCCCAGATGTAACTTTGGATGAGGCTTGTCTAAAGAATTTGTATTCCTGATGAACCACCAACTGCAGGAAGGAAACTTGACTTTCTGACCTCGGAATTAGATTGCAGCAAGATAAAATATCTTCCAACTAGCTGAGGCGTGAGGAAGTCCAACAAAAGAAAAAACTAACATCACACTGGGCTTATGGGTATTTTTAAAGTAGAATTATATTTAATTTGCACAGTATTTACAGGTATTTATAAAGTAAGAGTGAGTCTGAAAAAAACCTCATAACATTCAGCATTAAAGTAGCCTAGAATCTAACAGCAAAGCATTTTGAGCACCCCGAGTGCGATCTACAGCTTGAGCTTGGGTCACCTACTTGCCCAGAAACACATCCACCACAGCCTCCTTATTACCAAAATTTTCCACTGCCCATCAATTTTGCAAAACCCCAGTTCCACAGGGCAGAGGTAGAAACCCAGGAAGCGTTTTGTGAAATTAGAAAAGAAGAGGTGCTTGTGCACACCTGCCTCCTGCAACCCCCTCCTTCCACTCAGCAAGTCCCAGCGCCGTGGCTCCGCTGCCGGGGCAGGTGGCCAATGCCACTGAAAAGCACCTCGCCAGGGCACGACAGGCTGAGCGGGGAAACAGCCTCACATTCGGCTCTTTGCAGCGCAGGAAAGAACAGCCCCGTGAATTTAAAAAGCAAAAGTTCTGGTTTGAAAGAGTAAGAATCTTCGCTCTTCACATTAAATTACATCTTTCCTCACAAATCTGCAAGATACATCCCCATCGAGCTCCGAGTCACGATGCTGACAGGTCACCTTAGGTGATGGCAACAATAGGAAAAATAAGTCTGAATATATGCTTTTTTACTTCCGCCCCCCCCCTTTTTTTCCTGCCCTCCCTCCCTTTTTTTTCCTAACCCTTTGCAAAATGGTTTCAGTTTGGAGAAGTCAGTTGAAGATGGTATTCCATACAGCAAGCATTCTAGGATTCAGTTTAAACAAAGAAAAAAAACAAATGAAGAAAAGACAAATGAAGATTGCATCCTTCCATTTTCTTTCTTCAGTCATTAAATTTGGGAACGGAGAGAAATTTAGGTCACTCCCATATACTTCAATGGCTTAAGGAGAACTTGCTGCAGAAAAGATCATTCTGATGAGAAAGAGTCTCAAAAAATGTAAGAGCGTTTAAGGAGATGAATCTTTAAATAAGAGAGAATTATTATTTTGAATATACTGTAACTAAATTGGTCGAATCCTCTTGTTGTGACCTAGACAAAAATTCCTACTGCCTCAACATAAACAATTCCCTGCTGCACAAGACGAGCAGCCGTGAACATTTACTGTGGATATTCACTTACATATTCACGAGAAATACTCACGGACAAGAAAAACTCACGAGTGTTTTGCCCGTTGACTGACATCAGTCAGTCACACACAGAAAAACAAAGCACGAGGCGAGCAGTGGCCACATGAAATCTATTTCTACAAAAGCCTTGGGAAGCAGGGAAGGCACAGGACAGCAGCGACGCTCTCTCCAGAGCTATAAAAATCTTTAAAGCAGCACAAGTTTAAGTGTCGCTGTGCCAGCAAATACACTTCAGAAATGCATGTTTAGCAGATCCAGGCATATCCCAAAACACTACCCTGAAATCAGAGGGATAATAGCTGCCCGCTACGGATTTTCTGCACACACTCAGGCTCGGCGGGGTGGCTGCACAGCTCCAGGACTAGCCAGTTACAGGAAACAACTCCACACTATTAACAATGTTAATTGATTTATTCTCTACTCCTTTAATATACTTAAGATTAGAATAAACCAAAGCTTGCAACAGACATTTCCAAAGTCTTGCAGCACCCTTCACTTGCCTTTCTTCAGTGCTCCAGCCCTACCCCCAAAACACCTGGTCCTTCAAAAGCCCTTCAGCAAAGCACCAACTCCTGTCTCTTAAGCCAAACGAGTATTTTAGATGTAAAAATCCATTTCAGATTTCATAAGGGAGACCTTGCAAATAATGGATGACAAAGCAGGACACTGTGCAAACGCTAGTTTTTGCTTTGCAGCATCCTCTTAGCTTTCTGTTGTAGTTTTAGTGACAGAATTGCAGCAGCCCGCAAAGGTTTCTCAAAATCTGGACCACACTCTCACTCTGCTAAGAACATTACCGAAAGTATATAGGAAAAAACGTTTCTATCCCTTTGTGGTCTTATGTTCTCCATTAGGTAAACCTCATAAAAAATAAAATAAAGCCAATACATTTGTCCTATATGCAAAATTTTGCTTTGCTTGTGGCATAACTTTTAAATGGATTGGTTTAAGTGTCTCTTTCCACACACAAATAAACAGTAGTCTCTGTATAAATATTTTCGATGGATTTACTGCTCATTATAAATAAAGAAAACTACCTGTCAGCTCATGAAAAAGTCAAAAAAAAAAATCAGAAATATTTTTCCATGGAAAAGGCATCCAAGTTACTGTATGTTAGAAGGAAAAGGTCAAGTTGCTGCTTTAACTTTTTTTAACAGTAACTTCCTAATTGGAATTTAAGTGCTACAAGAAACAGCACTACTTGACATCCTTGTATATTTGGGTACCCATTTTCTAATGAACATAATGCTCGAAATGCAAAAAATTTATTGCAGGCCCCACCTTGGTTAAGATACCGATTTTCACAGTATAATAATTAGTGGTCACGTATAAGCAAGCAAAATCAAGTTGAATCCAGTAATTCAAACAGTGCTTTACCAGATGCAGTTCTGTAAAACTCAGAACAGTTCCGAGACAAAGCTACCGAAGACATAATTAGATGCAAATGGTAACTTGGAACTTTGAAGAATACTATACATCGCTTTGCAAAATTAGCCAGGAAATCAACTTAGTTAAGTGGAAAAGCAGCTTCCAATTATGTTTCTCACCCTGGTATGTATGTGAAAAAATAGAAGCCAATAGAAAGTTTTATTAATTAGAAGTGTTAAAAGAAAGGCAAAGTACAAATCATCATTACCATGAATAAAACAAAAAGGCTCATTAAACTTTGCTGGAATGAACAAAAAGAGATACCAATAGCCATATTAAAAAGGAACCATTGCTAATAGTGGGGAAAAAAGAAAGGAAGAAAAAAAAAAAAGGAGAGGCAAGAGATATACAACAGTTATTTTTGTTCTATAACTGAGTAGCTACAGTGCTGGACAAGAGCTATTAACATTTAACTCTTTGGGACTGCTAGGTCTGAAAAAAATGTAGGAAAATATCCCCCCAGAGTTCTATCAGAGTTATTAACACTCATTTTCAGAAAGTCCTAGAGCATCAGGGAAGTTCCAAAACCCTGGAAGACAACTAGGGTTGCTGCAATACTTGAAATGAGTAATTGGGGAGATTAACTTTATGATAGCCTGTCATCTGAATACTGAGCCCATCCAAAATAATGAGAAGTTTGATTTAGGATTTTATTAATAAAGACTTTAATTAATAAGCATCAAGTAATTAAAGCAATTAATATCAAACAAGCTCATGGAAAGTAAGTCCTGTCAAACTAATTAATTTTTTTTGACAGAACTTTAGTTTTTGATTTGTTTTTAGCTGCTAAGACAAGCATTGATGAGATACGCTGCATCTGCGCAGAACTTGACTCAGTTCCACACAACATCTTGATTAACAAACTAGGGAAGATAAAATAAAGTGTTAGCAAACACTAACACAGAGTGGGAAGCACACTGAGAAGTGATGGGCAAGCCTGAAAACACAGCTGTAAGGGAGACCAGCTCAGAGATGGTGTCTTCCAAGAGGGTCCCAACGGAGCTGGTTACTGACACCACGGGAAGACGACTCACAGGGCTCAGTCTGTCTGACTCAGCCCAGAGCAGCTTCCCCAGCCTCTAAGCATCCATATGAGAAGCAAAAATTTAATTACAGAAACGTCTTCTTCTACAAGCATAGTAAAAATCCAGTGTCTGGAAGGTGGGCAAGGGAAAGAAAAAAAAAGAAAAAAGGAACAACAGAAAAAAAGAGTAAAATTAAAGCACGCTTTGCTTTCCTTCAGCCTTCTCATGCACTGGCATAGATTGTAACCCACTGGAACATGGTTTCAGTAGCCTTCTCTTTGCTTTTATGGGTTTTCTCTTTATACCTCTAGCATTCTGAGGCACTGAGCAGTAGCTAAGTATTTGTCTAGAATACTTTAGCTACCCAAAAAAAGCTGAAAATTAAACAAAAAGACGAGTACAATTCCCTTTTGCTTCTGCAACCACATGTAATTGCCATTCTTGTTTTCACAATATCCTCTAAACATACATCAAAAGAAAATATTGACTGAATTAAATATTAAATACTCAATCAACTCAAAGTAAAAAAACAACCCAGCAGCTTCCACCTTTTTCCATCTTTTCTTGCACTGTTTCCACATCTACTTAACAGAGAAACTAAGTAGCTGTCCTGAAAGATCAAGGTTTCTTACAGTTCAGCGTTCTATTCAGCAACCGGTCCCTGCTGAAGTCTTTTTTTTTTCTGGAATGATTTGCAAGACCTGCCTCCCTCCCTGCTTTGTCTGGAAGCAGACACACAATTTCTTCGGTCAGCTGGAAACCTTTTCTCCTCTCCTCCTCAATTAAAAAATAAAATAAATCCCAAACCTAGCAGCTTGGAAGAGAGGGCTTGGAGACTAAACAAAGCCCCAAACGGGCTTCTGGATTCCAGCAAACTTGTGATTTTCAAGTGACAAAACGGTGACTTTTAAGCAAGAAGTTTAAACACTCAACTCCCAAATTGATAAGAGAGAAGCCAAGACAAACTGAAAAACTGAAAGGTCAGAAATAAGGCAGAGATTGCGCTGCAAAATACAGAAGAAGCTTGAGAAACCTGTATGCCAAATTACTGCATAGGGCTTAAAACAAAGTAAATGAGACCCTCCGCAACTGCTTGAATATTCTGCTTTCCCAACTCTACGCTTGCTACCTGGTGGATAAGTATATGTCTGTCTCCTGCATTTTCTGAATCCCAAAAGTGTGACTAAATACCAACATAAATAGCAGCAAATTATACATTGTCAGAGTGTCTAAGCAGTATAATAGAACCCTCGCTAAAACACAACCTCCTCAGACTTGTATTTGATTATGCTTCCTCATTACACGTATTTTTTAAGTTAAAGGTCTCTGGAAGTAACAGAATTGTTCTTGATCCATATAAAACATGCATGCTAGATACACCAGTAACAGTTAAAGCTATACGGTCCATAACATTTTTCCAACACTAAAAGATATATTGGAAAAGGAGTTGCAAGTACTCTTAAGTCATCTTGAAAACTACTGCCAGAGGTAAAAGGTATCAGCTTGATTATTTTTTTTTCCTACACAGTGAACAGTATACAGTGAAGCCTACTCAACCTTTTCACAGTTTTATTTCAAGGTGGAAGTGAAACTAAATTAGAATGCCAAAAATAATTACAATTTCAAAGACTTTTGCCAAACACACAGGTGCTATAGAAACCCATTGACATTACTATTTCAACAAAACACTTTTCTGATATACTCTTAGAGTATAACTAAAACACTAAGGACACATATGGGAAATTCCAAATACCAGACAAGAAGTCATTTTGGATCTACTCTGATTTCAAGAATATATCAGTTGCTCTATGAAGTAAGAAATTACCAACTCCTACAGACCTTATATATTAAAAAACCCCAAACCTTTCTGTTTCTCAAAATCTCAAAGCAACCAGAGAGAAAAAGAGTTCTGCAGTGACCCTGCTGGACGCCTATAAATTTTGATCCAAATTACCACAGCTGAAAAAAAGTCAAGCAATGTTTAGGTAAACATTTCAATGACAGAAAAAATAAATTAAAAAAATCGACTTTATTGCAGTTCTAGAAAGGAAAACAACAACAACCCCAAACCACAAACATAAATGGCATAATACTATTGAATACAGTTACTAAAAGATGCTGTTCTACCTTCGAAGTTAAATGCACAGCAACAGTGGATGGATCTACAAGGACATCCATGAAAAAGTACTTCACAAAAGCTTCATGAAAACACAATGTATAAGAACAAAATTCTTTAAATATGCAGCTCTGGCTACTCTGGAAATACAAACCCTATAAAAACAAATCAGTTACCCAAAAAAAAGAAAAATAAAAAAAAAAGAGAGAGAGAAAATTACAATTCAAGTATGACCCAAATTCACTGTATTCAGGCCTTACAACGTCCTCTGTAAACATCCTTTAGCCAGAGGTTGGCTGCAATCTAGCCCCTACAAATTAGGACATAGCCAGAAGGACGTGTTCTGCTACCAAAATATTATTTTACTAACACAAAATGAACAGATGTCTTGTTTAGACTGAGAAGGGAGACAAGAAAACACCATTAAACTGAAGCAACTGCAGCAACAAAATCCCTCGTTCTGACGAGGTACCAGCTTCTAACGTGAATTTCCCTTAAAAAACAAAGGCAATAGTGTCCAAAGCCAGGTGTCTCCACATCCCTCTTGTTATAACCATAATCCCACTGATGGCATTGCCAGATGGATTTCTTGACTTGGTCCCTTCTGATGAACTGTTTCTATAACGCGTGGGAAGACAGCATACATACAACGAACATATCAATGCTTCAAAGGTATTTTCATAATACTTGTACTGCCTACACCACGTATTGCCACACCATTTTCCAGATTCACTTGAGTCAAAGATTACTTCCCAAATGACTGTCATGAAAACCCGAAAGTGCTGCTTTTTGACCATTTTTCCTTGCCTCACATTTTGCCTAGGCAATTGTTTTTGAAGAAGAGTAAGTCAGGAAACTAATGGCAACTTGATGAAGATCCCTTCTTAGTACCTCTTAAAGGATCTTGTGAAGTCTGCTCTTTCACAGACTGCCAGGCCTTTCAAGCTCCCTTTATCTGTGCCTTCCATTAATTCACAAAGAGGGACTGCGATATCAAAGTCAAGCCCTCAGAAACAGTATAAAACTAATTTAAATATATAGCAAGAACACGGGCATCAATATCTGAAAGAAAATAAATACAGGAGTAACAAGTCCAAACAGCAAAAATTCTCCAAAGATGCAAAAATTAACAGCAATTCATTAATAAAGTGACCCTGCACAGACTTGAGATAAGCTGTAAATATTTATTTGTACATATGAGCTCTTCTTCCCCTTTTAAATTTGGGATTAATATGGAACTTCCTCTCAGACAAAAGAAAAAATACCAAACAAAACCCCAAAATCATAACATAGGTAACAAATACTGATCTGAATATAAACTGCTTTTTGCATGGTATCATTATAGTCTTTATAATAAACTAATCTATTCGTCTACAAAATCCTATTTTATAGCTTTCTATCCAACCAAAGCAAGCTGGTATAAAGTACCAATGCTTTCAGAGATGTCAAAACAAAGCAACTTCCAACAGAGAAAGAAATGCAATTGCATAATATTTTCTTTTATTTTTAATTATTAATCCTCCTCTTTGCTTTGGATCTGATGAAGACTGCTGATGGCCTGTCAAATAAAAAAAATAATAAAAATCAACGCTGAGCTTTCAAGTAACAATTTCAGTTTATGCAGGAGTTCTCCATATCCAGGCGACGCCGGGTGCTAACCCTTACAAGCACCTGACTGCCCTTCCAGCTGTGGGGCAGAGCCAAGTGTGGCTCCTGCTGTGAGGAAGCCGTGCTCAGATTTACCTTCTTTAGTGCTATGAGTCCTGCACAGCCCAAAAGCACAATGCACTGCCTGGCCCTCGACTCGAGCACCATAACAATATCCCTACGCAACATGTTTCAACACCTTGCATGCACAATAATGCGTTTTTAGTCACAACTGTAGTAACGCACCTTCGTGCCTCATCCCAGGTTTCCTGCTTGTACTTCCACTAAAGCCCCCCTAAAGATGGCAGAGAGACTCAGACAAGGACTTTGTGTGTTACCCAAGCTTTCATATAACTTTTTTAGAAATTAATGAATTAGTAACAGAATTCACTACTCTCAGCGGAAAGGCAGGATCTGTCAGAGATTTCAGCCAGCCCTTGCCGAGGGGACTGCGGTGCCGGGGAGCTGAAGAAGGAAATAAAAACATTAACACCACTTGCCAATGATGCCTGCAAAAGTTTCCCTCTGGGCAGCAAAACACTGAGGCAGCACAGGGCTGAGAGCTCACGGCTGCAGGACGGATCTGGCAGGGCAGTCGAGAGACGCAGAAAACGCTGGGTTCAGCATCTCCAAAGTGAGGTGTACCTGCACAGCTTTGCACAGGGATAGCCACTGGTATCTCCTGACCCTCACCCTCCAGCCCCTTCGCAACAGCCCCAGGTCACCACACTGAACCATGTCCAGAGGTCCCCCCCCCCACAGCCCCACTGCTCAGCAACCACCACCACAAAGCCCTCAGGCCCTGTCTTCAGCACTGTAACATCCCCTTAAAGCAATGACCCAAATCCAAATTAAAAAAAAATAAAAGAGCCTTAGCACTGCAAATAAACTTTTAACTTACTTTCACTGTTTTTGAAGCTGTGTTTAAAAGATCACGTATAAAACTGAAAGCAACCCAGTAGCTCCAAACTGGACATCCTGAACCGTTCAGGGATACTACTTCAGTCACAAATATGAAAGTAGGAAAGGCTCCTCTCTTTTCCAAAAGAAAATGACAGAGGCTTTTAATCCAGAAACACACACAAGAAAGCTGGCCTCATCCCAGACACCTTCCCAGCACGAAGCAGCCATGCCCTGCTCTCCCACCCCTCCAACAGACACAGACCCCATCCACGCAAGCTGCTCAAAGTCACAAGAGAGCATTTTGATGTCCAAGCTCTATTTTCAACAGTCCAAAAATAGACTCAGTTATCAAACCTGGTTTCGCTGAAGTTTTCCTCCCTTTGTTTGCAGCACCACAGACTTTTTTGCTAGAAATAATTCTGGTGGGATGGAGGTGGTGCTCAGCATTTGCAGACACAGCCCCAGCTCCCAGCCCAGGAGGCTGCCTGTCCCCACAGCAGGGAAACCATCCAATGGGGCACTCACTGTGGGTCAAGTTTTCAAAGGTTTACAGGTGCACAGCCTGTGATTTTAAAACCCCACCGCCTCTGCTAAAAGTTGGGAAAGACCGCCAACAGCCCAACCAAATACTGTACGATAACAAGTTACTGTGAATCAACTGATGAACACAGTAATTGCACATGCATGCTCTTTTAACTCAAGTGACCCTGCTTTTGCCAGGGGCTAATAATGCACATGCAATTACCATAAATAGCTGATGAACTGTAACTTGTTTGTGCATCTGAAATGGTGAGTGTTTCTGGAAATCCTGTAATATGCAGAATTACACACTCAGGCACCTTAATTACTTTTTCAACCCTGTCTAGTAATACTCACATGTTTACTCCCCACTCTGGGGCAGAGGCGATGAAATTCTGTGACCTGTATTATTTCCATTTGCTCCATCACTCAAGAGAAAAAGCCCAAAAGCACTACCAAGGAGCTGTGGCAGACACAGCTCACTCTTACTCTGTGCCACAAGCCAAGTGGCCCAAAACTACACCCATCCCAGAGAAGCTGCCCAAGTGAGGGACATACTTCTGGATATAGAGGTTGAAGCAATAAGATACTACAAGTTATATGTGCCAATAGTCCCCAAAGTACTCCTGTGCATTTATACGTGACTTTTCCACAACCAATTCTAAAAATACTGCAGCGAGAGAAAAAACTTTTGCCATTTTAAGAACTGACCTCCAGCCAGGACAACAGGACTAACCACTCATCCAAGACATCAGGCACATCACGTGCAGTAACAGTGGCTCTAGCCAACTTGCCTTTAGAAGTATCTGCAGTGATTTTAAACTCCAAACAGGTGTCACGCACCTTTAAGCCCATTATAATAAACTGTGTCAAGAGGAAAACATTACTTGAGGATTCCAGCTAGAGACCAACTGCAGCAAGACTCGGCAGCAACCGCGCCGGCACGTCAGCCTTTGCAAGATGGACTCGCAGAGAGCGCTGCCATGGGCTGACTCACCTGCTCGGCTGCCTGTTAGGAGCCAGGCACAATTTATTGGATTGACCACAAGTTGTAGGAGATCATGATTTACACCTGTGAGAAACAGTACCATTCTTCAGATAACAACAATAATAAAAACCAACACACATTAACTTCCCAACGGGGAGGTCTTTTACACCAGCAGCAGAGCAAGTTTACTGGCATCTTCTACTCATGAAACCATTAACATGCAATACTCAAAACTGCAAGTATTAAGTGCAGCAATGAGCCAAAAAACTGCAGACGCCAACAGTTTGTTCATTTTTGGCTTAGGGAGGACTTTTCAGATCCTATGCAACATAATATAAATCATATTTACCAACTGAAAGACGTGAGTAGTCTCATATGTCAAGCCACAGTGATTTACAGACCCTTATATATTCTCACCTTCCAAAGTATGTCATCAGGTGCCTCAGTACCAAGCTAGGAATACAAAGAGAAGCAGATAACATGTCATAGAACTTACTGCTGCTTGCTTCCATTTTAAGTGCTGGCTATGCAGAGCAGACATCTCTACTGTAGAAGCTTGTTCTGGGGTTTCCAATCTCCCTTGTTTCATGTTAGGATGTAGAAAAATAATTAATGGATATAAGTGACAACTGCCTTGGTGATACAAGAAGCGATATTGCAGAAGAGATGCTAAACAGAGACAATACAAGCAGATTGAGCAACAGGATCAATGTACTGAGACACATTTCCACGTGTTTTTTGATCCACATCTCTGCAAGAGCAGATGCATGCAAAGAGCACATGAATAAAAAACCCTCACAAGATGTGATCAAACAGCCTCTCCAAACTGGCATCAGCTAAAGAAATGATGCTTCCTGAAAGAAGGAAAGAGAAGGTTGCTTTGCAAACTAGCCACACAGTAGCAGCTTCAGTAAAAACTGTGACTTGAAAAAGAATTTGCAGTCGCTAGAGGTATTGCCCTGAGGCTGCCTGCACTCCCCAGGCAGCTCAACTTGCAGTGACCTACTCTAAACGAAACCAGGCCCAGTCTTTTTGGTCTAGCACCAGAGTCCTGCAGCGGATTCGGCTCTTAGCAGCAGGGCACATACAATAATCCAGCTGAACACCAGGAACACGTGAGGTAGCCTCAGTTAAGAAATTCAGAAAGAAAAAGCAAGCCCCCCCTTGACGAAAAGAGATTGCTATTTTGGCTTTAATACATGTATTTCATCAAAATGCAAAAGGAATTGAACCACAGGTGTGGGTAAGGAGTGCAGCAGCTTGGTGGTGGCTGTACACAGGTGCAAAAGAGTGATAAGAAAAAGGAAGCAGAACGACAGAGATAAGCAAGAAGAGTGGTCGCACCTACATGAGGAGGAGGAGTGGTTGAGGTTTATCCTCATTTTAACAGAGTGCCATACCAACACCTGGAGCATGTCTATACAGTTAAGTGAGAGCTAGAACAGCTCTGCAGCATTGCCAGTGGTGGTGGGGAAGCCATGGCCAGGGCTGGCAGCCAGGACACATCCCCCAAAACCTTGGGGCACTTGCACTCTGAGTACTCCCATGCCCCTGTGTATTTGCTACTTCTGTTTTCCACAGCAACTAAACTGAGCTAGCACAGGGATGCACCCACATGCTATAAACCATACCATCCTTTTCCTGCTTAAATATATACCTTAAGCAATAGAAATAAAATGACAGATCAGACAGCACCAACAGCACGTGAGCTTAAAAAGGCTGTAAGTAACTTGGCATTAACTGAGTCAACCACAAGGGAAGGAAAAAGAAAAAGGCAACAAACAGCAATGGGGCACAGGGCTGCCCAGCACTGCAGTGGCACAGCAGTTGGCAAGGGCACCCCCCTGCTGGAAAGTAACGTGGAGAACTGACCACAGCAAGCTGCAGATACTCAGGGATGGGGGAAAAGAGCATTTTCATGGAATCGTAAAATGCGTTGGGCTGGAAGGGACCTTTAAAGGTCATCTAGTCCAACCCCTCTGCAGTGAGCAGGGACATCCAGTGGACACACCAACATAGCAATTAAAAAACGGAAAAAAAGCAAACCCAAAACTTATCCAAAACAAACAAAACCTTCAAACACACAAACTGGCCAAAAACCTACTCCCTTATCTAAGATCAGTCACGATGATCTTCTCACAGTCCTCTCACAGGACAGGGCCTAGCACTCCATCTCCCTCCATTCTCCTTCTCTGCCCTCATGTCGCTGGGAGGTAAAGTAGCAATGGGATCAGAACAAAACAGGATAAATAAAGTAAAAATATTATAGCCTCCCCCATCAAAGGCAAGATACAACTTCCATAGTTTTGCTGGCTATTTAATCAGAGTGCAAGAAACCTGAAGCAATTTATCCAAGTTTTAAACAGGCAGATGAAAGTATTTTTGTCACATGAAGAGCAGGCCCAGTGCAAGTGCAAGTGTGCTTATCTCTTATCATTTTAAGTTTCCAATGGATTAATGGCAAACCTCTAAATCAAAACTACAAGTTAAAAAATTCTGTCAGTGGAAAGGCTGGTGCACAATAATCAAGTTTTTTGTCAGGCTACCAGACAACTTTCAAGTATTATTTGTAATACAGCAGAGCCCGAGGCCCCCAGTGAACCCAGTGCTATATTATGTCACATTTGATCTTGGTTTTCTATCTAGGAGCTTATGAAAAAAATAAAAATTCTACACATTCTCTATCTTAAGCTTCCAATCAAAATAAAACGTTCGAATAAGAAAGAGTAGAGAGTAACAAGGGAGCTCAGCAGGGCTGCACAGCAAGACCAGCAGCAATCCTCATACCATGATCTGGAGCTGCAGGCCCAGGTGTAATTTCTTGTCACTTGTCGTTCAGCTTCCCCGCAACGCTCCCCAAGTCGATCCATGTGTTGCCTGGTCTAGTCGAGAGATGGCGTCCCTGCCCATGACAGGGAAGTTGGACTAGATGATCTCTAAGGTCCCTTCCAGCCTAGGCCATTCTATGATTCTATGAAGGAATTCATTTTTAAACTGCTCCAAAACAACTGTCAGAGTAGCACCGAAGTTTCTGTTCTGATCCTGCCCACACGGGATCTGCTGCCTTGAAGGGAGGAGAACCACAGCAACCCAGGGAAGGCATCGCTTCCAGGCTGTTCCTCAAAACCAAGACACAGCACCTGGAGACCGAACATGCCACCAGTTGAGGAAAAATCCCACTGTCCTCTTGACTTTTGGCACTACTTGCCAGACTGAGGGCAAAGGGAAAGGCAGCGGGAACCGACCGTGGGAGGTTGGAAGCTCACAGGCAGCACACACTGACCACCCCACAGAAGATGGAAGAGAATCTGTGGCCTCAGCTCCAAGAAAAGTGGCAATTCCCAAGCCCCCAAAATTTAGGGCACCGAGGTCA
>NW_009733742.1:18640-37400 GCF_000703405.1 Apaloderma vittatum
GCCTCTTGTCAGGTGGGGGGGAGGAACACCCCCCTGCCACAGCCCAGTGGGACGCAGCACGCTACCGAGAAACATTCCCAAATCCTCCCACAGAAAGCCAATTACTGACCTGACCTCCACAGCTCAGGAACACCACCAGCACTGCTCCCGCTCCCAGTCCCACAGCCTACATGAGGAGAAGGTTGCAGGAGATCTCCCTTCCTCCTTAGCCCTGGTCTGAGCTCCACAGCTGCCAGAACCAACTTCACGCATCCCTTTGCGACCTCCTGCCTCCCAATCAGTCACCCAGGAGAGCAAGCCCACCCCTCGGGAGGGCACTTCACTCAGGGGCAAAGCAGACTTGCAGCTGCTAAGGATTTAGAAAATTGCCTGCAATACTGCCAGTTAAAAGGTGTTTTTTTAAAAAAACATAAACTCCCACCAGCTGCAGAGAACAAGCAAAGAAGTGTAAGACACCTGTGAATTTGGTCCAGGCAGGAAAAAAAGTGATTTGAAGGAAAATGCAGGGTGTAATTACAAAATGTTAGAGATAAGTGATTTCATTACTCACACAATTTTCTGTGTGGATAACCAGTAACCTGGTAGGAGCTTAAACTAGGTTTAAATTCAATTATGAGTACGTTTTTGCCACTTGAAAATTATATTGGTACATTTTTTAACCTGCAGTAATCTGCTATTTCAACACGATTTTTTTTTTATCCAGCCAATAAATACAAGACAACAATTGTCTAAGATTTCAAATGCAGTTGGTTGTAATAAAACCATCTAGGGATTTAAAACACATACACAACATAGAATTTGAATGACAGTTTTCTAAAACGAATTAATTGACTTTGAGCAAACGCACTTAAGCCAGCAGATATGTTGAAAACACATTAGTGAATATGAAGATCTAAAGAAACTATGCACCAATAAAAAAACAATGCCTTTTAAAAAAGGCATTTTTTTACCTTTTAAGAAAGCTTGAAAATTTATCTTGGATGTTTTTTCAAATCACTCCAAATATAAAAATAACTAAGTAAAAATAACTAAATAAATAGAGTAGGGTTTATTTACTTAATTCATCAGCAACCTGCTCCATCTACATCACCACTCACGGTTTTGTCATCCATTTATACTATTTATTTCTTTTAACTTTGTCCCTCAGTCCCTGTAACCTAAAACCTTCAGGACTGAGGTTGTGTCCTTCCAGACTAAGACAATATATCGGCCGTAATTATGTCACTGTGACACACTTAACATCTGAATCCTACTTATATTTAGTATTCAGTTTTTTAAAAAACTCTTCTTGGCTCCCCTTGTGCATCATCCCATTACTGCCCACTCATGCATTCCTCCCCGTCCCATCCTCATGACCACGCAGCTGGGCTTGCCCTTCAGCGCGGGCTGCCTCATCCCTCTGCAATTCCCTTTCTCCAGCTCGATTCCCTTTCTCTCTTCTCACCTTTATGTGTGTACATACCTATTCGTTTACAGGTGCCACCAAATCCCACAGACCTTTCCTATCTCTACAAACATGTTTTTTTATCCTGCCCTCATCGAGCTCATCACAGACAACAAAAATACTTGGGCCTTTCCCACTTCACTTCTGTTTTCTTGTATTGCATTCATAATGTATTTCAATCCCTTTTTGCCTGCAAAGTAGCCATGGCACATCTCTTTACAGCTTTACAGTTACGTTCTACCTATTTCCACATTTTGCCAGTATACATGAATGTATCCCCACATCTTGCAAGCATATATACTAAACCAAACACAGTAATTTCAACCATATTCCCTTAACACTGAGTCATAAACTGACATATCACACTACCAAGATAGGACAGTAATATCTTTAATAACATCACCTCATTGCTCCAGTCTCTCATTCTTACGCAGCTGAGCTCAAATCAGGCACATAACGAACATTGCCAAGTTTCTCCTTGCTACTTAAACAGTTCTCTGCTTTTACAGAAAACATAAAGAATTTGTAGAAATCACCTTCACATTATTTTTTTTTCCCCAAGCAGAATTACTTTTTGTAAAGTTAGACATGAAAGTGGACGAAGAAAAGCTCATGGTCAGTCCTAGCTGCACAGACAATGAATTTTGAACTAGGGCAGAGAGAAAGAGGTATTTTTGTTAAACTTTCCTGCTTTATGATAAACTTCCTCAGAATGTGATGTTTACAATCTTTTCCTGAGTGCTTGTGCTAAGAGGTGAACCTTCCTTGGCAACGTTTACGCGTATTATGGATTCTTTTTACGTATAGCTTCTTGGAATGCACATACAAAAGAAGGAACAACTCTGGAAAAGTTTGAATTTTATCTGTTTTGCTTTCCATTTCACAAAATCACATCTGATTCATGTTAAGTGTCCTCTCTCTAATTTTGTAGAATAAAGCTGGATTTGGTATTTACCTTTTAAAATCAAGCAGATTTTCAGCAGCATATATTTAATTGGCACTTCAGAGAACAAAACTGAAAAAAAAATCACGTGTATTTCTTCTATTCAGAGATACCTCCTAAATCTTCAGCACACTTCAGAAAACTTCATGCTTTTTTTGGTCACTTTCCTCTCTTTTTATTCTAGGTGACTCATGTAGCTGTGAGCTTAATTGGCATAATTTAAAGTACTCTGGGAAATTTCATACTGCTGAATGGGAATGTGTTACTACTGTATCTGACTGAGATCTAAATAAATTCCACATTTGGCCCAATGAAATAAGGCACACAAGATTTCAACCTGTTCTTGAAGCATAAGAAAAACAGCATTCTAGGTTTTATTGAAGTAAAACCAGATTCCCTTCCCTGTGACCACTTGTTGTATCTCAAACAATACTGACACAACAGTAATTTTCGCCTAATTAGCTACCAGATACCTAAAGCCTGCTTCTCCATGGAATATTCTATTCATTAACAACATGTAAAAGAGAAACGTGGCATGCCACTATTAAAGTAGAAAAGCATGTCCGTGAATTAAAATCAGCAATATGTCTTTGTATTTTTTTGCATTAGCATTTTCCATCAGGGCAGCATTTGGCTTTGACGGGAGCAAACAGCACAAAGAAAATAAAAGAAAAACATTCATTAATGGCCTTCCTCAAATGAAAAATTGCTACAGGCATATACGGAAAGTATCTTCACAATTTCACAGACAATGTTCTTCCAAATATGAACTCTTACAATTTGAGATGCGATCCTGGGAGTCTGCTGAGTGCTTCTTTACACCCTGTCTGCACTAAAGTCACCATGAGAAGCAGCATTCAGATCCTTCAAAAGCCATTTGATACAATTTGGGGCAAATATACAAAACCCACCAGCTTGCAAGACACATCCAGACTAGATGGTTGGGACATTTAGGTATTGGTGGCACACTTCACAAGCTAGCATTTACTCAGCTGGAGGATTGTAAACTTGACAAAGAAAGCACAGAAAATAAACAGCCAGCATCTATCTCTAAGGTGTATTTTAATCATTGTATTTTAATCAAACCAGCAACATTAACCTTTCAAGCACTGCATATCATTTTCATTACTGGATCATTACCAATGGCAAAGAAGCCACACATCCCAAACTCGGAAAACTGAATAACTGCACTTAGTTAAGATCACAAGGTGTGCTTTAAATACAAATACATTGTTTCCAGAACAGATAACATCTTAACACTAAAACCAAAGACATTTCATCCATCTAAAATCTCCTTCAGTCTTCATTTGTTCCTTTCATTACAAGAAATAACATGGACACACAGAAAACCCAGCACCATTTATTTATCAAAGCTACTCAAGAGTTCAGGCCAATCTCCATTTGTATTCACGATTTTTAACCTGTAACATGCAAGCAGATTAGAACTCACTTAGGAATAACTTGATCTTCGTAACTTGCATGGGCACTCTTTTGCCAGTGGAAAATTGTACAAAAGACCTTGATCACTTTCATCTGCATTCAAGTAACGGGCCAAATTCTGAAAACATGCTTCTATATATTTAAAGCTCTTGAATACACATAGAGCTTGCTGCAGGAAGAAAATAAAACGTAATGGGCAAGAGGAAAAAAATATGACCTACCACCTTGCAAAACAGTTTACATGGCTTGAATTCCTCCATTGCATAAAGGCTAAACGAGTTAGCATTCATTACGCTGTACTACTTACTGTGTTCTTTCTCCCTCGCTCAGCCACAAATTCAGAATTACATCCTACAGGGTGCCTCCAGGAGTGACTGACTGGTCCAGTGCCAGGGAAGGATGACATCGTCTAGAGGAACAGGCAGGAGCTGGGAACACAAGTCACGCCTCCTCAACTCCAGCCCTCCCTGCAACTTTGAGCACATCGCTTCTCCCTCCCTACCACCTCACTTTCTCCAAGGAGGGCATACTGTAAAGTATGCTCTACTCCGATGTTAATTATGGTATTGCTAGACCACTTAGGTTATTATTTTTGTGCAAAGTTACTTTGTTTTCAGATGCATTCAAGTGGGCAGAAGATACCCACTTCGTTTTTTGGTAAAGGTACCTGCAGCACACATCAGGAGTTCACAGGATTTAGTTAGGCTGTGCAGGTGCATGTAAGGGTAGAACTGGTCCAAAATGTTTGAACTGGCTCCTACTAGTTATTACTAAAATTTGCACTTGCTCTTCTCCAGTACGAAGTTTAAACTGAGCTACAAAGTTGTTGAAGCATCATTAATCTAGTAACCTTGCCAGTCCTCCTTAAATCATTTTTTCAATACCCCCGGTGTTAGCAGTTCTTTATGTGTACTTGATCCCTAACAATTGGATGAGAAATGTTAGATTAGGGACAGTACCAAGGAAAAGCCATTAAATAGGCCTTTGTTTTAAGAGAGAGAAGGTAAAAGCATTCCTTGATGCAATAAAAAGTGAGTATTTACATACTATGTCCTAATTAAGATTTTTTTTTCCTGTAATTCTACTGGCTGTCCTAGAAGAGCCATAAACATTTAGTAAAATAATCTCAATTTATACAGCTTTGTTCTATGCCTTCAAGTACCGTACATGGCTGTACTCCAGATCAAGTAGTTGTCCTCAAATGCCTTCCAATGAGCCCTGCCAGATTCTGTGGTTCAGAAGTAATTTAAAGGCAGAAAGCTGTAGCAAATGAGACCTAATGGAAAACAGAGAATGCTTTAGTTCATCCTAACTGTTTGCAGAAGAGAAGTGGAAAACCACAAAGAAAGAAAGGAAAAAGAAAAGGAAGTGCCAAAATGTTGTGTTTCTTTCTGCACATGAAGCTAAATATTTACGAACATCATGCCATAGCATGTGCAAGTGCCTTTTAACAATTTCAGAGATTTATGATAAAAAAATAGAAAAATACTGTCCTTGTGGAGCCATAACTTTCTTTTCAAACAGCTTTTTTAACACTTTTTCCCCTTCCTTAATTCTGGTGTGTTGCACTTCCAATCACCTGCGTTAAATAAACTAATTCCTCCTGGTTAGAGCAGAGACCATCAACCACTGGCTGTCAAACTCGGGCAGCTTTTCCTAACTCCAGCAGATGGTTCTCTTCTGCTGGCCAACAGAAACTTTATGGTCCTTTTCCTAATTCCTCTCAAGAGATACTGAAATTCTTTATTTAGAAAGCAACCACTCCTGCAACATAGCGTTGGCTATGCTATTTGCAGTGAGCCGCACTTCTTTCCCCAACCCCCCCTTCCAAGTACACTGAAAGCATCAAACAGAAATAGACTGCCAGCAGACCTGATCTAAAGCCATCAGATGTCACAAGAAATCCTTCACATCTGTGTATTTATCACGTGCTTCTTTGCTCAAGCCTAATTAGCACCATGGCCCAACCACACTACGTGTTCCTACACTGTCTGGTAGTTATGGCACCGATGAACGGGGCTGTGAAGGACACCGGCTGTCAGAGGAACCTTCCGGGGTGAGGTGCATGAATGCCACGGAAATTGAAATAACTTTTCCTGATTGCAGAGGGTCTTAAGAGAGGGCCCTTAAAATATGCCCCCCCCCCAAACTGAACACAAACAAAAAATAAGTAAGAAACCCAAAGGTAGCTACAGATTTAATTATCCACAACCAACGAAAAGAATCACAGAACTGTTGAGGCTGGAAAAGACCTCTGAGATCATCAAGTCCAGCCTACAACCCAAGAGCAT
Source organism: Apaloderma vittatum (assembly GCF_000703405.1). Lineage (NCBI taxonomy): Eukaryota > Metazoa > Chordata > Aves > Trogoniformes > Trogonidae > Apaloderma > Apaloderma vittatum. The sequence goes on from NW_009733742.1 coordinate 24,759, forward strand.
CACATCAGCCAGACCACGGCACTAAGTGCCACATCCAGCCTCTCCTTAAACACCTCCAGGGACGGTGACTCCACCACTTCCCTGGGCAGTGCATCCCAGTGCCTGATCACCCTCTCCATGAGGAAGAGCTTCCCGAGATCCAACCTAAACCTCCCCTGACGCAGTTTCAGACCATGCCCTCTCATCCTGCCACTGGTTGCCTGGGAGAAGAGCCCGACCCCCACCTGACTACACCCTCCCTTCAGGTAGTTCTAGAGAGTGATAAGGTTCCCCCCGAGTCTCCTCTTCTCCAGGCTAAACACCCCCAGCTCCCTCAGCCTCTCCTCACAGGACTACTAGATTTTCCTTTTCATAGAACTACTACATTTTCATTGGATCCTTGGAAGGTTTTTCCTGCATCCTTGTACAGCGGCACACAAAAACAAGAAATCCTTGTGGTGGTGGTCTCTCCCAAAAGAAGGTAGGATAAATTGATTTTAAGTCCATGCTAAGCAAAATGCTACCCTCCATCCTGGCTGGTTCTGAGGGCTGTGGCGAGGGACTATCCTGCAACAGCATCCAGAGAGCTTCCCTTAGCTGTAAAGGTCTGCTGCATGCATATAGCTGTGCTTCATCCCATGTCCTCCCATCCCAGAAGGGACAGAGACTTTGCTCCTTTTTTTTTCCCCTTGAAAATTCCAGTTACCACCATTACTAACTCAAATTGACTACCTTTCCTTCCACAGAATGCTTAAATGCATGCTTCTCAACCTTCCCAAAATAATTCCTTTCTGGGGATGAATGCAAACCTAACAGTTTTCAAACTGAAAAGAATTCATCTGGCGAAGTACAGCGAAAAACAGCTACGTGGCTATTAAAAATATTGTTCAACTAGAGCATATGCTACAAACACACAGGCATACACATATATTTTAGTAACAACTTGGAAACAAATTTTAATTGAGCTATTTCTGCTTGCCAAATGAAACTTCTGCGGGATACTTTTTTATGACTTCTTATGACACAGCTTTTGAGGATAGCTGTGAATTATGGCTTTGTCAAAGTTCTAGTGTAACGTGCCCAAATTGGGAGAATGTACTGTTTTTAACGGAAAACAATTTTCTATGTTGCAATTTAACTTATAGGCATAAACTCTTCAAAATAGTAACTTTATGCTCAAATAAAACAGGTGCACTAAAGTATAATGTTTTCAGTTATTTATTCTGCTTTTGAATTTTTCTTAGTTTATTAAACCTTCCATAAGCTTTTAGGCAACTACGTATCTCGTTTTTTTTTATCTGCTCAAGCCTGGAAAAAGCATGCAATCTCTCCAAACAGAGTAATCAAATGCTTAGAGAATAATTTTCTACAGTATGACAGAGATGTTCAATCTTGGGGATAACGATTTAAAAAGTACCAGTAGGCAAGACCAGTAGGCTGATGAACTCGCACAGCTGAAAATTCTAGGATGCAAACTCATTTTCGGAGCTGGTACTGGCTATTTCAGTAATTCTCAATACTGAACTCAGAGCAGGATTTAATTATACTGCTCCTTCACACACACAAAGGGTTCTGTCCAGGAGCAAGGTATGCCCTACTTTCAAGATACTGAATCTTCAGGAAGACTATGCAGCTGGTTAGCACAGATGTAAGAGAAGTCAAGAACTAAAAAAATAATGGATTTTTAAGACAGCTAGGAAAGAAAAATTTAGGTTACCGAGCTCCTTCTCAACATTATTGTGAGCCCAGTGCTCAGATCTGCTGGGAGTGAGGGAGGAAAGGCCAAGCTCCCTGCGTTTCTCCAGAAACTAGGGCTCTTCTGTCCCAGTGTCTGCCCAAAAGACTCTTCAGAGTACGGGAAGCAAACATTTGCACAACAGGCACACAAGCCTGAAACACAAGGGTGTGTGGAAGGAGGAAGGATCTACAGTTAACACTGAATTGAAAAGGAGAGCGTGAAAGCAGTCAGTTACCAAGATGTTCAACAGTGCAGAAAAGGAGAAAAACTAGAATACCTAAGAACGCATCTCAAACTTCCCAAGGGATTATAAAATCATATATTTCAAAAAGTGCCAAAGAAACATTTTGCTTAACTATGATTTTTTTTTTCCATATTACCATATGAAAGCAATTGGTACTTTTAAATTACATGATGGAGATCATAATTTAACAACAGAAGACCACAGGAAATACAAGCACAGACAGCAAACAATTACTCTGTAGATATTCTCACCAAGGCCAAACTCCACTGTTAAGACATTTTATTTCTGTATTCCAATGTGATGCAGACAGCCCTCTCTCAATGTCACAGTGAAGACTTCTGAGAACAGGCACACACGTGTGCTCATTCTTATATAAAAAATATGGACATGTGCACTAGTTTCTCTATTAAAAAACAAAATAAAACAAAATAAAATAAAATAAAAAGTAAAAGTAACCAGTTCTTCTGCAAAACCTCCATTTCTTGGCTGGATAGCTCTTGTTAGAACACATCTGTCAAAGGGAGGAGTCAGCTAAAATCAGAAGGCTGACCTTATACCACAATACAAGTCTTCCAGTATTTTAATCTTGCCAAAGTCATTTTCTCTTTAAAGAGCTTATTTTGTAAATATCTATCGATTGCTATTATTAGTAGGGAAAAAATGCAGAAAGACCTCTGTAACTCCTAAAACCATTTATGAAATTCACCCACTTTTTGGTTCACTTGCAGTCGTGCTATCAGCAATCCTTTCTGGCCGGCTATAGCTTTTTTTTTTACCAGCAGGGAGGCTGATGGGGAGTGTAAGGGTCCCCTCCCCTCAGCACTGCCTGATGCAGCACGTCCCCAAACACACACGGTGACAGCAACGCAAGACTCCCCTGGGATCCCCCCTCCTGGGGTCCCCTCACCCTGACCAGCCATACAAATAAATCTTGAGGTCTTAAGGATTTTGGGAAATGCAACCTTTTGAAAGAGAGATTCTTTTCTACATAAAGCCTAAGCAGCATAAATTAGCATTTTCTCTGCTGGCTGGATACTTTTGCTTTATTTAAAATACATCAGTAAGGTAGGTCTTCAAGACAGTCAGAAGTGGTGGAGAAAGACAGGAAAATATTTGGTCTCAGTGGAAAGAACAGTTTTGACAGCTTTTACAAATAATTTTATTCAGTTAAGCACTTTTTCAAATGCACCGCAAATACGGTGAAGTCAATGCCAGCTCTGCAAATGAACAGTGTCAAAATTCTGAAGCGTACCCAGCATGTGCCATTTGCAGTGCTGTGTAATTCCTAAAGGGACTCAAGGACTGCATATACTTGTCCTTAAACACACACGCGTACTCTTGAAATGTTTACGAAGTTAATCACTTTAAGCCTAACTTACTTGGTCAGGTAACACGAACAAGAAGCATCATGACATATAAACAACCTCTATTAAGTGTGACAGTGGAGTTACATATTCGTGCGCTACAAATGCACACGGATAACAGTCACTTTATTCATCTGCCAGCATGAACACAAAAATATCAACCCCAAAACAACAACAAAAAAGGCCGCTTCTTTATACTGAGGCTTATCGAACAGAAAGCAAATAGAGCAAGTATTGTTTCTGGGCGGTGAGGTCTTGCACACTGCCACCATGTCTAGGGAAATTCCATTAAAACACTTTGCCACAAGCCCCCGATACATCAGGAAAACTGTATCAGACATCAGGAAAACTGTATAAGCCACAAAGATACAGCCTTTATAGACGTCAATCGCAAATTCCTGCAGCTGCTTGAAATGGAGGGAGGTCATGATCAGCTAATTAATTTATAATGTACTCTTCCTTGCTATTTACAAATATGATTTATCACTTAATTAATGCAAAAGCTCTAGCTAAACAACACAGTGTTATTTATCTAGAATATATTATTATTATAACAATAATATAATAATAAGATGAAGAAGCAGCAGCACTAACACAACCTCACATTTAAAACTATTTTACCTATTAATAGCTTAACTGCCCAATTCCCTACATTCTAAAATGCATTTATCAAACTCATTTACACAAATGTAAAAAACACTTGTCTCAAGGGCCCCTAATGTATTAAGCTTTCCAATCACTCAGTACAGATGTTAACAATAAAATTTGAATGGATTAGTACATTGGTACAAAACTCCACAAGGCTTCCTGCAAACATTGTTTCTGCTTTTATTTTTGTTGCGTGATTGATAAAACATTGCTATCTGTACCACACATCTCCTTTAAAATCCAACAAAAATAACTCTACAGCATTTTTTAAGCTACTTTTGAAGCTCACTCAGCTAAATAATATTAAATGTTAACACCACATATTTATTTATATTTCTATGCTGCCAGGGAAGTGCATTTAAATATTGCCTCAGAAAAAGTTTACAATATGCAGCGTCTACTGCAAACCAAATTCATTTGGAGAACATTGATGTGGCAGGCTTGAAACCACAAAAACACATGTGTTATTACTCACCAGTGCTGTTTTCCTAACCTGTTGTATAAATAAATCGGTAGAAGTCTTCAGAAAAGCTACAACAAACTGGCATTTATCTTTTTCTATAGCAGAAACATTTATTGATTCTAAGATGTCACTACAGGGTAACGTTTCTAATAAGAACAGGGATGAACTCTGGCATTCCGTGAAGCACATTCTTAATTTAAGGTCCTAATCCTCTAGTCCGTTTCAGACAGGCAAAATCACGCAACTACACTGAGAACCATTAATTTAATTAAAACTATTCATACGCTTGAAGTTAAGTGTTTAATTGCATGCTGATTTAAGCCCAAACTGGGGTAAACTATGCCTCAAATTCAATGGCGACCTGTGCTTTCCCAACTAAACTCATGTTGATATTAAAGCATCCACTTCATATGCAGAGAGATTCATGTAGCCCATCTCCCAAAAGGAGGCCAAGTAGTTTGGGAGGTACAAAGACTGATGCTGCTCCTTATACAAAGTGAAGTATTTGACAAATACTGGTTAGAAAGTTTAATGTGCTTCTATGTGGCCTCTAGGGCTGGATTTTTAAGGTTTTTCAATACCTCAAAATCCATATATAGAGAATAAAAAAAAGTCTACGTGGGCTAAATGCCTAACCACTACTGAGCCCATCTATTCTGCTTATATACTTCTAAAAAATAATGACCAGGAGATTGTTGTCATCTGCAGATGTGTGGCTACCCTGAAAATCGAGATTCTACAAATTTGCCCTTAGAGACGACAATTTGCCCAGCTGCATGAGGTGGGTGAACACAGGACAATATAATCCTAAAAAATGTTAACTAGCTTGGGACAGTCTCTTCTTTTCTTATTAATTCTGACAGAGACTTGTAGGAAAAATGACTTTTTCAATCACATGTTAATAAAAATAACATTAGCATGGGCACATGAAAATGTATTTTCTAATTCATACTTAAAAAGTATCTAATCAATACTTTCTAATGCCCGGTACAGAAGAGGGAACTGTCCTACCAGAGATGAACTCATCAAACAGGCTCAGTAAAATAAATCTGTGAACACAACTTATCTTCTGCTCCTTCCATGAACACTGGGTTCCTGCTGCATCTCGGGCTCTTAGCACAGGAACACACTGGGATAAAAAGACCCTCCTCATTCTTAGGTAGGGGTTTGCAGGATTATGAATGGGGTAGCTGTCAAGTCGCTCTTCCTGGTGGTGAGGAGCTGCTCCATCCATGACTAGTTGACTTGTGCAACCAATACATACTAGCAGATTATTTAAGTTCTTGCTTTTCTACAGCTCTCTGTGTTTTATTATGTATGTATTCTCTTCGCTGGCCTCAGAAAAAGCCAGGGATAAAAATCTGACTCTCAGGCAAGTCAGATCATAACATCTTTGGGACCCCCGGTACAGCACCTTCCCGATGGCTGCTGCCAAACCCAAACTCCAGCCCTTCGCTTCAAAATCAGCAGGATCTGACTGAACGTAGCGCGGCAGCTGCTTACACATCCAACACAGGAAAACTCCACCTTTTGGTGGCTTGCCACTTTGTGCTCCCTATGGCTGCTGTGTCAAGAGACGCAGAATGTAACGGATTACAATGTCCAGAAATGAAACACAAAGAAACGAAGAAAAAATAATCCTTGTTTCAATGCAGAGTATTAGTATCAGGGCTTCGAGAGCATTGCTCTGAACACACATATTCCAGTATCTGTAATTACGCTAATTTTTTGCCTAAATAGAAAAGAACTAATCTGAAAGTCAACAATTTGACATACTGTAACAAGTCCTCCCTCTTATTAATCTATTACTCTGCAATTCAGAATTAAGATATTTCCAACAATCTTTCATAGAATTACTTTATTAGTCAATCAGTTGTTCTATTATCTCCCTTAAGCACTGAAAAAAAAATAAGAAAGAAATGTGATTTTCATATTCAAAATCAGGTCTTTATCCCTGAGGTGTGTGCTTTACAAACAAACTTACTAGAAATTTTTTGTGTGCATTCTCCCATATCTTCTATTACAGTCAGCGGTATTATGTTCTGCCACTAAACCACAAATATAATTATGAAGTGGAATTCCTTGGTCCAGTTTCAACTTTTAAACACATAGTTAACAATGCCTAAGGAAATGCAACTAACCCCCACCTACACACACACCCCCCAAGCCTACAAAAACAAACTTTACTAGCAGTTCTACATCGTATCCCACGGGATTAGACAGAGGAAACAGCATGAAAAATGAAAACAGTCCACGAGCATTTAAATTACATTTCGAAAAGCAAATTAGAAATATTAGCCAGAAAAACAGTAGTAGCTGTATGCCTAACACACATATGGGGATCGAACGGCAAGAAAACGTCAGGCTCCATGATTTTCTTTGCGAGTTAAATATTTAATACAACCATAAATCAAAACACGCTAAGTGTCTTTCTATGTCTTTCTACCGCTGCGTAAGTTTTAAGCGCAGATCCTAAAAAGCCAATCCTTCCAAAAATGCGTGCCTTCTTCAAAAGATTAAAAGATGAGTAACTAACAAGCTAACATATGGGTTCCTCGTATTTTCATGACTGACCTCCAGGTTTTTTTCCTTTGATGAGTTTAAATATGACTTAACAGCTGGGCCCCAGACTTCAGCCAAAGACCGCTATTGTTTTGCCAGCAAGTTCTCATGTGGAAGTATGCTGAACTGTTACGGCTTTCATCACAGCTAGTAAGTAAGAGCAAACATGATTTAGAAGAGACAAAACTCAACTACACAGCAAAATCTGAACCACAAATAAACTAATGTACCCCGAAATAACTCACACAAAACCAGGGAATGGTAGTTAGTCCTTTGTTTTTCAGAATATTTATCTCAACTTTCACTATTGCCATGAAAAATGAATCAGTCTCCACGTATATCCTAAGTTCCCTCTGCTATGTGAAGAAAAGAAAAAAAAAGGCATTCTGTTGAAAAGCTTTTAGTGAAGTGATAAGGACCAAAGCTGTATTTTCATTTAGCTGAAGTTCAAGATTTTTTTGTCATATCAAAGGATATCTGAGATCATATTATATAATAAGAGAACTATGAACTAGAATTTTATCTATAATCTCATTAACCATTATGTGATGTTCCTTTTTGTGATAAAAAGTTTACAAGTTCTTAAATTCACTGTTACACACTTTTATTTTAATTGAAAAATGTTACATTAGCAACTAAAGCACAATGACTCAGATACTATCTTGTTCCTTTTTTTTTTTTTTGTAAAATGTGATGGTTGGCCACTGGAGAATGCAAATATTTACCCAGAATAGCAATATTTCCCACCATTTTGACTGTGCACCATATTTTTTTTTTCCCCACAGAACATTATAGGTTGGAAGGGACCTCTAGAGATCATCTAGTCCAACCCCTCACCAAAACAGGATCATCTAGAGTAGGTCAGCCAGGAACATGTCTACTTCAAAACAGGTAATATTCTGTGCAATAAAAAATGGATATTACAAACTACACAAATTCATTTTATAATTAAGATCAACAGTTCGGTAAATACTATGGGCTTTTTCTTTTAAAACTCATCTGACCTTCTACTGAAACCAAACCAGTGCAAATATGGCTTAGAAGTTTTAAGACATCTTTTACGTACACAGCAGTATCACATCACATGTTCCTTCCTAAAGGAACACAGACTGTTCATTACTCTTGAATGTATTGCTGTCTTATATAATTTGAAATGTGCAGTTTTATGTTGTACTTCAGAAATTGTCAAAATTACTATAAAACACGTATGACTATATCATGTACACATAATATTAAAAACCCCACCCACAAAAAAACAACTGAAGTGCCACCTAGAGCACTCAAAATGCAATTTAAAAAAAAAATTCAAGGCAAAATTCAGCTCCTAACTGGTCTCTGTAAATGAAATGAGAAATGAATGCTTGAACAATAATAAGCTAATGAATAAAATCAAAGCCTGTCAATAATAAAACTCCCATTTATAGAGAATATCACTTTACTGGATATAGCCTGTCACTGTACGCTTCCACTGTAGTGGAAGCAACATTTTCTCCACCAAGATTTACATCTGAATAAAGTACAGCAAACCTAACAATAATACTTCTAATGAACTTCTAGATTTCAAAACATCTTTCTTTGACCTATATGAGAATAAAATCCAGCAGCAAATACAAACCCTTGGAAAATAAATAAGATAGAAAAATAAATTTGAAATGCACCAAACTCTCAGTTACGTAAAATAAGCTGCAGTTAAGCTTTATTTTTACTGGCTATTACGTGGTTCAGATTTCTTTCAGCACCTTAGTGCTCCTCTGCATTAGCAAGTCCTTCTCAATCGGGTATTTACTGTGACTGTGAGTTACAAACTCATACAGGCAGAATATTTGGGTAATTGAATGGAAAATGGCCTTTATATATATTTGGAAAAATAGATTTTCCCTGTCAAATCATGAAAATTATTTTACTTGCATCAAGTGTACATTAATACAGAGCAGAAGAGGAACCGCGGAAAACTTCCACTTTTCTCCCCAAAGAAAAATGTTCCTCTCACGGGCTTCCCCCGTAATTATATGTCTCTCTCTTGACAATACAAACCCTATTCACATAGGGAGACTCTCTCTCTCCTCTAGCCAGAAAGGTAAGATGTAAGATTGGGTGGGACCTTTCAGGTAATCAAGCCCAGCTCTATCCTATTAGAGGTAACCCTGTCCTTGATGGGGACATGAAGCTTCATTTTCAAAATTATAAAGCTCTGCTCTTCTGCTCTCAAAAGGCTACAGTAAAACCTCATCAGTCCAAGCCAAGAGGCAAATCTTTGCACTTTCATTATGCAGGAATCACTCCCACCACTGGCACTGAGATCTAGGAAGCCTGCTGAGAAACCACCATCCTTGGTCCAACAGCTAAATAATTTGCCTTACGGCAGGTTCCTTTGTCTAGAGGACACGACTATATTACCTGAGACTTGCCCTCTCATTTACTGTTTTATTTCCATAAAATTTTAAGTAACTACAACAACTTAGCCAGACAGAAACCAGGGTATTGAGGCTGCCTGCTATCATAAATAGCACAGGCAGCATAAGGGGGCATTATTCCACACTTGTACTTCTCAGTTAAGTGAAAAGATGTCTAGGTGGTGGGTGATTACAAAATTCACCTGCTGATTTAGTTAAAACAAACATAAACTGTGTATGTGCAAGGAGCAAAAAAGCGACAATCTGCTATATCCCAACAGATCAGCAGCAGGTTTCCCATGAAGTATGGAAGCAGCACTGCTGGTGTTGCCCCTGAAATGGATCTTCAACTGCCCAACTCTCAGCAATCTTCCCACGCTCTGTAGCCCAACTCTTCTACCAACTCTCACCCAAAACACGGGCCTTAAACCATATCATACCCGCCATGGCTAGTTCTAAAAGCATCACAGACTGCCACTAGACTTATCATTGGTAATAGCAAGGCTATCTGCAGACACCTTTAATGTGTTTTCTGTGTTTGGTTTCAGAAAGAGCAACAAAATTGCTGAAGACCAGTCACATTACAAATGTCACGCGGTCAGGTTAGTAAAGCACACTGCAAGCAAAGCAATCCATAACACACAATTAGTAGAGGCACTGCTCCTTCAAATTACTATTTCTGAACTAATATAAGTGCAAAATTATTTGGAAGTTAAAATCCTTCTTTATACTGGCATCCTTCTGAAGTTTGCATTTCATTAGCGTTTAAAGCTTCCAAGTGCCATATGTCACTGAGAATATTTACTGGTGATAAAGAGCCACCCTCTTGCTCTTATAAACCTCTGTACGGAGGAAGATTGCACAGCCAGAAAGTGGCTTGCGATCAAATCTTTCCATCAGTAGCCAGAAAGCAGCGAAAGACAAACTTTGCAAAGTGTTATGTGCTAGCACATCTGAATCTACTTCACATCTCAAGTGAAGGAGCTTTGTGTGGAAACAAATTTGGCACTTAGTTTTCAAGGAGCAACAGCAGAATTCAAGACTCGGTTCATTAGTACATGACAGGGATGCAAAAATGAAGCTCTGCTAGTTGCAGATACAAAACAGAGCAAGATGCCAACCTGACAGTCGCACCAGCAAAGCTCTAGCAAGAAAAAACAACAGTATGAGAACAGCATCCTACACAGACTAGGCTGTGACTGAGCAAACCTCTCCGGAGGTAGGATGCCAAACCCCACTGCTGAAAAGATGACAGTACTTCAGAATTAAAAAAGAAGGGAAAGGATTTGCACTCTTCTTCATTATCTGCACATTGAAAACAGAAATAAAGGCACCTGCAAATTACCCTCTGGCAGTACCTTTCTGCTTCTATGGATTACAGATGGAGACTAGAGCAGCTGCATTGCTACCTTGGATGCCTCAGTTTAGTCCAAAAATTCACCCGTGGCATGAGCACAGACCTTTAATATACCTATCAAAACACCTATATGTTACATGATGAGTTAAATCAATTCAATTCAGTCAACTCTGGAAAAATAAACAAGAAAAAAAAAGGAAAAGAGAAAACCCAAGTACCTGAAAACTCTGAGTTTATCAACATTCATTCCACAAATCTGTGCACTGTGGCTCACGCCCAAAGAGAAACATTGCTGTTTCTCAACAGATGAAAAGCAATGTCACATGAGATCTTCCTTTACTAAAATATTACTTTTATGAAACATGCCATACAACAGTTTTAGTGCACTGAGAGGCTCTGCATAATCAGATGTAAACTCTGATCATAAACAAACTTTTTTTCTTTTTTTCCACCAAATGCTATGCCTGATCTTCACTGCTTGAAAATTCTCTGAACTTATGGAGTGAACAAGGGAGGTATTAGTACAGTGAAAATTAGAGAATTCATTTATCTTAAAAAGGTACAAGCAAATTCTTGCGAATAATGAATTGATTCATTATTAACTTCACCCTGTGCCTGATACGAAAAATTTTCAAGTACCAAGAGATATTCTAGGTGAGTGAGTATTCGTGTATAAGTAGTGATTAGCTAAAAATTTCAGACAGGGTGGTGGGCTGAAAGATGAAATCATCAACTTGAGTCCTTCAGCTCATTACCTTAGCTGTTATCCAAACCATTAAATCACAACTGGAAATACATACCATTTGTATTACAAAGTAGTCACACTTGAGATTACTTGAAAATGACAGAAGGCAGAAAAAGAATGGCTCTGTAGACCACTTACTCACTGCTGTATATGGGACAACTTTTTTAAAAAAAACGTAAAAATCTCATGTCGATTTGAATATCCCAGCCACAATAGAAGCACATACTATATTAACAATATATTAGACAGAAGAAGACAAAGGTAGCGTGGAGTTGGTCAGAATTAATCAAAGCCCGGGACTCTTGCAGGCTTTGGCTTCATTTAAGGCCTGATTTTCCTTGTGAGCAATACTGGCTTCTGCAGAGCATGACAGCTGATGCCAACCAGATCACACCAAGGACCTTACAGACAGTCTCATTTGGCTTTCCTAATGAAACGTACAAGCAATTAACCATCAACATTGATACAGTGCAGAAATTACAAACACCTATTAACTAAACAAAAATTAAAATGTTCATTTAGTCTCTGTGACTTTAAACAGCTGTGCAGATCTGCAAGAACCTCCTGAAGGACCAGCATTTCTCTTGTCAAGGCTGGTATGTTCATGCCCGTTGCACAATTATCCTCCTTGCAAGTATTCAGGAGACCCTTGGTCTGCAACCTGTAACTTCAGTTTCTTAAATTTTTGCCTCTTGTGTCCAGTCCTGAAAAATTCTAGAGGTTTTGAAGTTAACCCTAGTTCTTGCATATTCTCTGAACTTCAAGATGTCAGCCTCGAAGCCAGTCCTCAAACGATGCTCTGCCACACTCTTCAGCCCTAGGTTCAGGTTCTTTTGCCCCGTCACCTGTGTTAGTGGAGAGCAATACACAAATTTGCATCACGCAGATTCCCAATAAGCCTCCTCTACCCGAGATACCTGAAAACAAAACCAAAAACGTGCTTCAAACACGTTTATTCTCCCTTCCTTTTTGTTCATGCCTATTGCTTTAACATACAGGATATGTTAGAGGGTTGTATATACTGCTTTCTCTAACTTTGTAGCACAGTTTGAAATTACCTTGGGCATAACATGGCAACTCATTTTACCTGGTTCCCTTGATGGACAAAGCTCTACATGAGTGTCCTGTAAGTCACCTCCTATTTCCCTA
>NW_009733742.1:37431-43467 GCF_000703405.1 Apaloderma vittatum
GCCTCCCTCAGGACATGCCCACACCCTTGCCTGCCAGAGTGGTTACAGTACGCTCTCCTTTTCTGCAACCTCCAAGTCTCCTCCTTGGAAAGTTATTCAACATCCAAACACTTTTATTCTTCACTCTCCATTGCATACAGCGAGGTCTCTTTCCAAGAATCTCAGTGAAGTTACTAGTATTATGGGGAATAAACTCAAGTATCTTAACCTTGGGAGAGGACTCAGAAAGCCTGCACTCATTTCCGAGCTCTGTAAGCTTCATACACAAAATAGAGCAAATCATTTAAACTTAATGCACCTGAATTCCTTACGTAAAAATTGATTTTCCCCGCACGCACACTTCCCAGGAACACGGTTAGGATAAAAATCATCACATTTTGCAAGTCACTCAGCTATTAATGTAGGTCACAAAGTACGTAAATAAGAATTGATTATGAAAAGCAGGAAGTGAAAACAGTCCATATGTAGCTAATATTGCTACCGAAACCTAAACTTCTGCATTTCCTGCCATTGTGACTTTAATTATGAAATCCTACTGTTGCACTAAGATAACTGCCATGTTTAGTTTCCTATCTGTCTTTAAAGGAAATATTAAAGAGAATTAAATAAATAAATAAATAAATAAACCCAAACAAACACCCCCTCCCAAAAAAAACCACACCAAAAGCCCAACCAAACACAACCACCTCAAAAAATCCCACTCAAACAATGATGAACAGCAAAGAGCAGCCCACACATCTCAGAGGATTTTTCAAGTTCCTCCAACTCATCGGTGTATTCTTGGAGTAGGTTCATTCGCAGACTTTACTTTGAGCTCTGCTCTAGTCCTTTCTTGCTGCCTGGTGTTAAAGGGAAGAGAAAGCTGATGGACTGTCCCAAATGAGCAAAGTCTATCCATTCTGTCTCTGGATAATCTAATCCACCTCTGTCTGAAAAGAAGTCCTGGCATGGATCTGCCTGTGCATTTGTAGAGAGCAGAAAAGGCTGCAGTAGAAACAGAACTAAACCAAACCAAAAAACCCCAAATGACAGTAAAAGTGGTTTTTGCTTCTGTGCTCACTATGGCAAAGGTTAGGTAGATGATCCCCTAAGTGGAGGGGGCTTTTTAATTATTATTTTATTTATTTTTTTTATTTTTGTGGGTTAAGAGTCAGTCTGAAATTTAAGCATCAGTGATAAATGCCAGAAGAGAAATATGGGCAAAACAATTGGTCATAGATCTCAAGTATGAGATGGTGGTCCCTCAACTTCTGCAGGAACTCACGTATGCCTAGCTGAGCTACTATTGCTCATGTTGATCTTATTGAAACCCATCTCACAGAATCACAGAATCACAGAATGTTAGGGGCTGGAAGGGTCCTCAAAAGATCATCTAGTCCAGCCCCCCCACCAGAGCAGAATCTCCTGGAGTAGGAACACGCCCAGGCAGGTTTTGAACATCTCCAAAGGAGACTCCACAACCTCCCTGGGCAGCCTGTGCTCTGTCACTCTCATAGTGAAAAAGTTTTTTCTAATATTTTTGCGGAACCATCTCCATACGAGAAAAACGTGAGATAGCAAACACAGTGCCAATCTCCTAATAGGGCTCTCAGGGGGACCCAGAAAACTACAGAACAATTAATTTGATGTGCATACTGAGCAAATTGATAGCAACTGTTACAAAGAATAGAAGCCTTTGGACACAGAGCTAAATACGGCATGCTGGGCAAGAGTCAACACGGCGTTTGCACAATTGCCTCATAAATCTGTTAGCATTGCTAGAGAATCAATGTATGTTAGGACAATCATGATCGGCTCAATCAACTAGTTTGATCTCCAAACAAATAAATAACTTGTTAAAAGACAGTAGTAAACATTCAGTTTCCCTATGAAAATAGGTTAGTATCAGAGTTCCAAAAGAGTTTTGTAGGACGCAGCTGAATAAAGGGGTTGGAAGAGGGCGAAGAACAGTGTGCAGAAAGAGCTCCCTACTGCTAGCAAGTCACTTGTAGCAATACAAACGAAGGCTGACTGAGAGAACTGCAAATGATCTCACATAGCAAAGGACCAGACAGTAAAATGGAAGACAAGCCTCAGTGTTGACAGGTATAAAGAATTGTAGGGAGTGGTGGTGAGCCTGGGTGGGGAGGAAAACCACCCCAACCCTATGCTGACAATAGGGCCTCCGAATGAGCTGTCACCACTGCAGAGAAAGATCTTGTGCTCATTAGGGACACATTTAAGAAAATGCCAGTTTAGTTTCAGCAGCAGTCAAAGAAATCAAATACTGTTAAAAATTACCAGGAATGTAGACCACCACAAATACACCATTAAGCTGGCATTTAAATGACAGACACTGAACACTTAACATGTTATCTAGCTTGCATGCAGTCTTCCAGTCTCAAAAAAAGGCTTAACAGAACTACGAAAGGCAGAGAGAAGAACAAGGATGATCAAAGGTATGAAATGGGTTCTGTTCAAGGAACTAAATAGACATGGATTTTCCAGCCTGGATGACAAACGATCAAGGTGGTATCAAAGAGATCTGTGATAAATGGAGCAGCATAAAGGCAGTGGATAAGGAATCATTTGTCTCTCACAAGGTAAGAACAAAGGAGCATCAAATGAAATTATCGGGTTGCAAATTCAAAACAAACAAAAGAAAGTACTTCTTAACACATACATTGTTCTACCATAGAACTCACTGCACAGGATACTGTGGATGATAAAAATGCATGTGATTTAAAAAACAAACTAATGCAAGAAAAATCTATCAAGTGCTACTAAACCCAAGATATCATCTCTGTTTTCAGGAAGTTTGTGAGATGCAGATTGCTGAAAGCTGGGAAAATATACTGGGAAAGCGCTACCACGTGCTTGCCTTCTACCGTCCTCCCTAGGCATCTGCTCTCGGTCACTGCCCGGGACAGGACAGGCTATGACAAGAGCCAGCAGTGCGAGTCCCTAAGAGTCGGTTTAGAGGACAAAACATACGACACTGAGGATCCACATTTCATCCGGATGGTTTCACTTTCAGCCAGAGGCAGTCTGGATCAGTATTGCCAAGTTGAAAACATCTTTCAGCTTCGCGGCGCCCTAAAAGAAACCCGCCCAGGCGCTCCGAGCCCATTCGGCACCGTGCGCACGTCTGCAGGAAGCGGGGACAATGAGCGGACTTGCTTCAGAAGTGCACTCCCGACCCACACCAAAACCTCCGTAGAGATACACCTGTGCCCCGCAAAACACAAGCCTGCCCTGAGACTTTGACCACTCTTCCGAATCACTGACCCTCCCCGAATCCAGCAGGTGCCCTCCGGAACATTCCATGGCCCAAAAGGTGACGGCAGCTGAACTAGGTTGCTACAGGATCACTCTGCTTAATGCACTCTGGGTACAACTACAGAATTAGGCCTTTAAGCATAAAGCTACAGATACGACAAAACTTCTACTGCGTGTTTTTCTAAGCAGTTTTTAAACTTCAGTATCTTTAACGCAGCAAAAAGCTACTTTTCACCACACAAATACATACAGACGCTGATCCGTATTGGCTAATAAATCTTTTCACCATCTATGCACTAAAAGATACAACTGGCACGTTTCTTACAAGGAGAAATTAATTTTTCTATTCATATTTTGAAAATTATTGCAGGCATCCATGCCTCCAAGAAGACAACCCATACATCATTCCAAGTGATAGATCTTGAAGAACATCACAGACTTGCAAAATACATTTCTATACTAGAAACTCTCATCACAACAGTTTGACTCTTACAAAGCAGTTAAGTATAGCATTACGTTACATTTCTCTTTGCGGCAAACGTGATTCTAATGATACTATATTGCCTTTAATATATGAAGGCACATTTTAAGTAAGATGACAAGCTGATTTTGCAGTTTACACACAGACCTGTATTTACTCAAAGCACATTCTCATAGAAGGAACAATACATTTGAAAAACAAACAAAAAACTCTCAAAACGCGTACAATTCCAACTTCTGTTACTTAATTTCACATTTGTCTAATCATGTGAGGTGGAAAACCTCAAATGAGTATTAAATGGCATTTCCTCACCACATATAAAAAGCCTTTTGATTTACCTTGAATTCCTGTTTCTATCAATTTAATCTTTTGGATAAGTGTCTTTGAAAGCAGACTACTACTTCCTTAAACAAAAGGTTATGTGTTCATTTTTGAAGAACAGTAATACTTTTGACCTTGACAGAAGAATATACAATTGATGGGAAAAGTCACTGCAGAACCTTCCAACAGATTGATGTGACAGAGCTGAACCTTTCTTTTACCTGCAACCTACTTAAAAAGAAAGGTTTCCACCTCAAAAAACCTTGTGAAAGGTTCTTGCCATGTGGTATTATAAATTTCTGCACAAGGAGGCCCAAAGGTCTTCAAAATTATTGAAAAATAACCAAAAGCCACTACCTATTTTCTTCCGCAGAAGTAACTGACAATAAAAGACCAGAATCTTCTCTTCAGAAAGCGAAGTAAAAACTCGTAAGGAATTTTAAAGATCTGTAAGTATGTATCAGCCTTGTTTCATTTACACTGGATCTGGAAAAGCAAGAGAGAGAAACATTTTTTTTTTCCTTATCTTGGTTGTCTTGTACAGGCTAAAATAAAATCAATTGCCCTGTGGAAAAGCCTTGTAAAGAAAACTCATAAATCCTATTTATTTATCTATTTTTTCATCACGCTAGAGCAACACAAGATAGGGTACTTTTGTCACAGTGCCAGATGGTAAAAGAACCATAACAATCACTGTTCTTCAATCCCAGGGATGATATTCACTGTGCTAAAGACGAAATGATACCTAGAGTCTCATTAAATTATTTGACCATTTGACTATCATAACTAAACAACATTAAATTATATCAACAATCATCAATAGCCAAAAGTTATGCGTTTATTCTTCTTAAGCAATGTACAAGGATAACAAAAACATCAGAGTAAGATCCCTCAAAATTATCACAGTGAGTGGAACGCTTTTTACCTTTGCTAGCAGAAAAAAAATGCTGGGAATGGGTCTTAAATCCTTCCCATATCTGGCAATGAAAATTCATCTTAGCACTACATCCTTCCACTTAGGGTCCACATTTTGTCCAACAGCTAATGCATGTCACATCTACGAAAGGTCTCTGGAATAGGAGCTGGAACGCATGAGTCACCTTCCTCATTGCGTGGCCAGAGCGAGTCTCCGTCTCTGCCTGAGATAAATGAAGATTTATGGGGTCAAAAGGAACTCTTTTCAGTCAGGTGGAGTGAGTCTGCGCTTGCTCTGGGATTGACTGTAGCTGCCAGACATTCACCCCTGAAAAAATGTTCGAACACCCTAAAACGAAGGCAGTTAACTGGACCTCAGACCCCAAATATTGGGCAGCAGGTCTTGCTGTGGTGTATCCATCAAACAGAGACACAGATAGCCCGTCTTCCAATGGATTTTCCAAGGAAACGAGAAAACTCTCTTGTGCATTTGTGTGGAATCCGATCCCCTGGGCACGATGACCCAGCAATACCCAGAGAAAAAGACTTTGCAGTCCTAGACAGGGATTTGCATATCAAAAGACCCAGACCAAGTCACTCCTAGTCATTGTGTCATCTGGAATTTGGCAGGAGGCTAACGGGCTGGTTCAAATCTCACTGTTGTACTTGTCAAATCCTACATGCATCCCACCCAGAAATCCTACTTTGTTTACTTTTTTTATCTAACTAGGCTCAGACTTTTCAATTTTCTCCAGTAAAATTTCACCAGAGCTCCATTTAGGATCTGAAGAACAGTAGAACATTTTCTGTCCTTCATTACAAGCACACCCAATCTGGAGGTGTCTCATGTACAACAGATACGTGTGCTCCAGCATCAGCGTGCTGCAGACAAGATATTTTTGCTGACATTTAAACAAGGCCACACCCGTAATAAAGGTAATAACTAACGAACATCTCTGTCACCAAGGTGTTCCGAAGTGAACTTCACATCAAAGAAAAGAGCCGGTAAGTTATTTACAGATTTCAAGGTGTTGTAACAAGAAGCTGCTCGTTCGTGTAGG
>NW_009733742.1:43498-60852 GCF_000703405.1 Apaloderma vittatum
TTGCTAACTGGTTTGTAATGAACAAACAAACAAAAAAAGATTTCTCTTGTCTATGTATCTGGCAACATTTTTTTTAACAGATATTTTAACTATCTTCTAAAAGTTAAAATGTTACTTTTCACTAACTACATTAAAACTTCCTTTGTTAACATTATTACCACAGACATAAAATTTCTGTTTCTCTGTAAAAGTTTGCTAGAAAAGATGTCACCACCATATGATTTAAGGAAACTCAATTAATTTTATTTTTAAACTTCCCGTTTCTGGATGGGATGTTACTCAAGACTGGCATAATGATTCAAATACAACCAGTAGGTCCAGCCACCCAGAATAAAGAAGATGGTGACATGGGTAAAGAAAACCATTTCCCCTGAGATGGCTCGAATACTTCAAGATGAATTTGCTCAAAACCCAAACAAATTCTTCACCGCCATGAAAGGATTTGCTGAGACACCGGGTCACGGGAGGCTAATGGCACTGCGACACACCTACTAAATCTTCTCTCACAAGCTTAATGCAATAAAGAAAATCCTTTTGTGGCTGATACCGCCGCGGTTGCCGTGAACGTCACTCTGCCCGGCAGTGCCCGGCTCTGGAAACGGGAGTTAAGACGCTGGCCGGGACTGTGGTTGGTCTAAGCCCTGTTTGAGAGGAGAAAATAAGACATGAAAAGGAAGGGAAGGAGTGAATCCCGTGACTAGTGTGTGGCCTCGCCGGGGGATAAAACCAAGAGCAGCTTACACCGTGACCTGCTAAGAGAGACGATCAGTGGCACATCTCTCCTCTGGTTTAAGGAGCTGGGGAACAAAAGTGGAAGACCTTCTGGTGAGTACAAGCATGAAGTTACTGAAAGGAAGGAGGAAGACATGCTTTTTCCTCCTCCTTCACCTTATTTACTCGGACAAATCACAAACGATCCTTGATAGGATGAGAGAAAGAACGAGACTGCAAGCAGCTCATTTTTGTCCAAGAGGGGCAGACATTTAAATTACCAGTCTTGCTACCGATTTTGGATGCCAGCCATGGCTGGGGATTTTACCCGTAATTCTCACTGACATTAATTCACAGACTGGCTCCCTGACCAGAAAAGGTCTTGCTCTGGCCTGACCCATAACAAGGAACCTGGGGTGGAGGGTTCATCTGACTCATGATAATTGCCTTACAGGTATATCCGATAAGAGACAGTCTCTGAGGCATCAGGTTTACGTACAGACACAGGATCTGCAATCTCCTGGCACACGCTGCAACAGCCAAGGAAAACTGTTACTGTAAGAACTGAGGAAGTCAGTAGGAATCAAGCGATAAAACCATTTTCTGTTCTGCACAAATATGTAGCTAAAGGAGCACAAAATCTCAGCTTTAGAGATCCACAGGAGAACTACCTGAATATGGTTAAGAGTCATTCCGAAATCCTATTGTAATATGCTGTTCTTCATTAAATAAAGTCACTGTAACATTTATATCAAGCACTTATTCCCGTATTTTAAAAATATATACTGAAATCTGCGAGCTATGCAAGATCATCTGCTCACAGTATCAAAGGAAAAACATGTATTAGTAGGCTCCTCTCAAGTCCCACGGCCACATGATACCTCAAACTCCGTGCACCTATTTCTTTATTTTCGCTTAGTGTGCGTGATAAAATAGGGATGAAACTAACACCACTTACACTTAAAATAAACAACCACATTTACCAAAAATAAAGACCATAAAGCACCAGTGAAAGTAAAGTTGTTGCCTACTTGTTTCTCCCTTTAACATCGGGGATCTCTGAAGAATGAATCTAGGTTTTCCCTGTGACGTGCTATGCTGAGACACCGGCAAAACCAAAACTGCATTGAGGATAATTATGCATCTTATCCGACACCCTTAAAATGGCAACAAGCTTGTGACAGTTCTACCTGTCATTTTTCAGGAAATCTTCCCTATCTTGAATGAGCTTGAGATACAGTTTCAAGACAAAAGAAAAGGGAGAATGAGGGAAAGATTTCTGAGGGCTATCACTGAGACCGGGGATACTTTTTGATCCATGCTTTTGCAGGAGAGGGTCTTTTTAAATTATTGCTTAGAAAAGTTGCTCTCAATTCTTTGGATCACGTCTCAGAATTAATCATCTTGAAATAGTTTGTTTACTTATTAATTTTTCTTCCAAGTTACCTAAACAAATGTCAACAAACACGTGTCTATTCCTTTTACATTCTAAAATAATTTACTTCAGAAATCAAGACTCGCCTGGCAGAGTCTGAAAACAAAATTTCTTTCTAACTAAAGGAAGGAACCAAAGGAAGGAAACTTGTAAACTACTAAATTTCCTGCATAAATATTTCTTGTATCCCTTGTTTGGGCATTGCAGACTGGAAACTAAGCCTCAGACAGTCTCTGCTTCTGAGAGAACATACTTCCATTAACTCTCGAGTTAATGCAGTTTTTCAGTAATTTTTTAACATGAATCATTAATGTGGATACTTATGCTGAACCTATTAAGTAATACTGCATCGTCCCACAAACATTCATGAATTTATCTATACCATACTGCTGCCTGCTAAGGGAACAGGATTATTTCCATTTTAAAAATTAAGAACTTGGGGTAAACAAACAAACAAACTGACAAACAAAAGACAAACAAAAAAATATTATTTGACTAAGTTATTTCAAGAAATTTGGCAGATCAAGTCCAGATTTCTTCGGTCACAGTCCACTGCTTTAAAACCAAAAATATTCCTTATGACTTTCAGAAACCTCAACTTCCAATTAGCTGAGAAACATAAAAGAAATGAAACATGAATCCATGTTTTCTTTCAAAAATGCCTTTAAGAGACCTGTATATACATGACCTGTATGGTAGGTTCATCAAGTCAGCAACAGATATACATCAATAACATTAACTGTTTTGTATGTTTTAAGAAAGACAGACAGACCTCTGAATGAACCACAATACACTTTGGGATTTAAACCAATCTGTTGTGGGCTGATTTTTCACATTACGTCTGTATTTAACAGCAACAGTATTCTTTAAATTTAATTTGACCCCCTCTATCATGCACTAAGAAATTTATTTTTCTATATAAACTATGAAAAAGTGCCCAATATCTGTATCAACATAATTCTTTCTCTCGGTGATAATTTTGTCAATAATTTAGCAAAACTATCGTCATAAAAGCAATAATGCTGATTCCCTTCCTAGCACGAAAAGTCGCTTGCAAGGCTTGCCTTGGATTTGAGAAGCAGCAGAAGGAACTCCACACCCCTCTGCCACTTTTATATATAACAGCAAAACAAAAAACTCAGCAGCTATTTCAGGAAGCTTAGTTGTACAAATAAGAAAATACTTACAAGCAGAGGCTGGGGGTACACTTTACAAAAAAAGTCTTTTCTAGGGACAGAGTACTCATTATTAACGCGAGTTTGGACGAAAATCGGGAGGAAGTACATCTAAGGATCAAATCAGAAGCAGTCTTGCAGATTATTTTAAACTATGCATGATGGATGCATTCTGTTCTGTCCTCATTTCAAACTCTGCACAGACTTTTCCCTGCGATAATCTATTCCAGATGAAGCAACTGATATTTCTAGTTTCAACCAAAACAAAATGGAAAAGAGGGGGCAAAAACCCCCCAAACCGGTAACTCATCACTATTCAATGATTAATCAGCACGAAACCTTCACTCAACGTTTAACTTTCTCTTATTTACTGAGCTCTTTAATACAGAAGGGAAAGTAAATAAAAGGAAGAACAGCAATTCTTGATTTCTTGCCAGTTTACAGTATTAAAAAAAGAATCTGCGCCACGGGTTGGCAGCCAGCCACACTTACAGTAAGCTATCTACTGTTTCACCCCGCAGGAAGGACAAAGGATTCAGTGTGGGGCTGCTGGGTTTCTCTCTGTCAAATGTACCCTTCAAAACAGATCCCAGGAATATTAAAAAAACACCCCCAATTAAGAGCGTGTTTTTCGCAATCTTCCCTTCTTTCGGTGGAAGGTTTTAAAAACCCTGAAGTACCGTCATAAAGAAAGCAGAGAAAGGAAATGGAAGTGTTAAGAGTCACAGCGCTGACATTTTAACTCGTTAAATCAAATTACTCCAGCAGAAATATAAGGTGCTGGGTTAAGTAGTTTGGTTCCTATTCCTACAAATATTATTTCCCCACAGCGCAAGTGCACATACTGCTTCGTGCCCTCCCGAGCTGCCGAGATACCAGCACCCACTTCAACAGGGCTGTGCCACAGGGGAACTCCATCTTCTGAGGGCTTATTCCTAAGGCTTCCTAGGCTAAAATGCAGCTGTTTGCCAGCAACGAGGAAACGTGAAGTTAGTACTGACTTCTGAGGGTAAATTCCTCAATGTGCTGCTCTATTCCACTATTCCATATGTGCCACGCTGAAATTCCCACATCTGGGTTGCTCAAAACCATCCAACCCAGTGGTAGAATGCAGAAAGGAAGGCGAAACAGAAGGACAGGAGGAATTAAGGGCCAGGGAGAAAAGGAAAGACAACAGCAGTAACAAGAGGGAATTAGAAGAGGCTAGAGTTAATAGAAAGAGCCAAAAGGAAGTGAATGAAAGCACGACTGAAGAGGAAACAAGTCGTTAAAGGACAAAGAAAACAGATATGCCGCATTATGTGTAAATGCAGAGAATATGGACAAGAGCTAAGGATCAACGATTATAAATAAGTACAGCCTGAGTGCTCCTTCCACTATTAAAACGAAAACAAAACGAACACTGATCCCACTTACATGAAGCGAACATCCATGTGATGTGTCTTTGTTTTATTACACAGCTTTGAAACTTTCTGTGAATTTCCAACTCTTTCACTCCTACTCCCGCCCATTTTATGCCTGGAGGCATTCTGCATATTCCCGGAAGCACCACGACATATTCCCCCAAAATCCTACTTTCAGAAAAGGGTTGTTTCCTTCTATCCATACTGCAGCATCTTGATGCAATTCTTTGATTTCCGCAGCCAATTTACCCAAATTAAATGCTTTTTTTTAACTCCACATTTAATAGCATTCAACTTTTAATCTTTGATATCTTGCAGTCTCTCTAGTCTAAAAATGAATTTTCATCTTACAGAGAGGAGTATGGAGGGATTCCTAGCTTTCCAGCAAAATAGTCAGTTTTTGCTTCCAGCCCTGGAAGAGCTGAAAAAGACAATTTTTGAGTTCTTGACAGTCTTCCTTCCCCCAAAGAAGTAAAACTGCCCAGAGTAACTACTGCAAGTCAGCAACAGCCTTGTTTGAGTAACCTTTGCATCTCACCAAACGTCTCATGTTAGATCCCAATTTTGAAAGATACCAGTGAAGGTTGTAACGATACAAAAATCAGTCTTTGACACACATCTTGCTTTACGAAGTATTTAATTTGGGTGTATCTAATGTGCAGGGTAAGTAGGCTTTCTTTTCACACCATGACACAGAGCATAAATTCCGCACATCACGGGGCCAATTCCTTCCCAGGCAGTACAAGAAGACAACAAAAATACAGAAATACTCCAGAACAAACGGTCCTTTGGAGGGATAAAGACAGGTCCGAGCATGACCAGTAGGTAGAGCATGGGATATGGGCTGGTAATTTAGTTTCTACCCCTCCCCAACTTGCAGAAACCACCCCAGGATGGTGTTTAGGAAAACCGCTTCTCCCCATCTCCACCTCTGCATTCACAGAACTGGGAAGATTTCCTGGAAGCCTCACAGTCTTTTAAAGCAAACTTTATAGGACTTCAGCATTACTGTTTTGTTTCTAGGGCTGGTCTTGCTTTTGTAGACAACAGGATCTTCTACACGTCTATTAGACCTGCTGCAGCGTGGTAACTCGGTAGCAATGGAACAGACAAGCACCAGGTACAATGTAACGTCAAACAAAGTGCAAAATTGATTAGCATAAAATAAAATTAAGTTTTAACAGCTCCTGTGTTGTTGGTTGGTTGGTTGTTTATTAAATTAACTCTAGCTCTTCTACCTTTATGGAATTCTGCAAATGAAGACTACCAAACAAAAAGCATGAAAACAGCTTCCACAGGAGCAAAAATACTTGCTCTCATACCAAGTTCAGGGAAACTATTTTAGCCGGAAGTAGCATGTAAACAAAACATTTTGGGCATGTTTTTCAGAAAATCTGTAATGGTTGTGAAGCACAACTTCCACAGAAAATCAAGTTTTACATTTATAATCTTCATCTACCCCATAATCGACAGCACAAGTTTTGTATTTACTTGCTCCTTTTATCTTTGGAAAGGTTTAGGAAAGTTAATGGCATTAATGAATAATTTACTCTCCCAAATGAAGTTACTGATATCAAAAGAGTAACTTTACATATTCAAAATTTTAAAGATAGTAATTGGCAAAAGAAGACTTTTTCACTAAAACTGCTCAGTGCTTTCTTAATGTCCCACACAAATATTTTCAGTTCAGATAAAAAATACAGCAAATCCTGGTGAGGCTTGTAACAACATAGCTGAGTAAAAAAAATTAAAAACAAATTTAAAAAATTCATTTTCTATGTATGCATGAAAAACAGTCACTGATTTACTGATTTTTAAACTTCATGGAAGTGTTGCTGTATTTTTTAAAATGAGATAATAGAGATAAAGACAGAAAAAAAAGTCAAGAAAAAAAATTATACCTTCAAGATTAATACTCTCTACTTAAAAAATTTCTAAACATAAATCTTTGATTACAAGTTTTGATTATTCCTTAAAAAAACCCATAAATTTGCTTACACAAAACTAAGTATTTGCAAATTCTAGCTCCAATCCTGCAAATCCCCCAAACTCCCACCAGCTTCAAGGAATGCAGACTTATAGTCACTATTTGCAGAAACGTATTAACTTCAACATTGGAAATATTTATCCTCCCTAATCTGATTCCCCTCCTCAACAATTATAAAGCAATTACATGAGATAAGAACACATTTCTAGGCACCATTTTACATATTTTGATAACTGTGTCCAATTACAAATTTCCCCCACTGCTTAAATAAAAAATAAAATAAACCCTATACAGACTTTTTTTTAAAAAAAAAAAATTACTCTGACACAGTGCTAAAGTGTCTCCTAAAAGGAAGAAAGGAATTCTTTGGAGCTCTGATCCAAAACATATTAGAAGTTAACAGCTTACTTTCCGCTAACTTCAGCACATCTCCCATCAGGCTGCCAGAGAACTGACCTGGATAGCTTTGAGAAAGGAACTGTACATTAACTCATGGAAATACATGAAAACAAGGATTTTTTTAACTCCTGTTGCTCTTTTCAAGGTTTAAGATTCTTTGAAATCCCATCAGCTGTGACAACACATTCCTGTTTATACAAACAAATAACCTATAAAATACACACTTAATCCTGCATCAGGTTAAACAACTCCCACCTGAGCCTTTTGTCAATTAAATAAAAGTGAAACATTTTTTTAATCTACGAAACACCAGGATGTTTTTGTTACATCAAATTTCAAGTACTCAGTGTCCCCTAAGAAAGCAGCCTTTCACTTCTTAAGAAAACTCCACTTATACTATGTCTGGAACACGAAATACTCTATTTATACTCACTTGTCTTTTCAAAACTTTATGGGGAAAAGGGAAAAAAAAAAGTTGCTCCAATCTGGTAATCTTTGCTTGCAGAATTCCATAAAGCTAGAAATGCTAGAGTTAATTTAAAAAATACAGGAGCTGTGAAAACTTAAATAATGATGCAGCTTGCACATTATTATACAATTATACTGTTATACAATACACATTATATAATTATATGTATTTTGCTTTTATACAATGGTTGTACTATTATTCTTTATGCAATTATAAAACAGTAAGAGTATTGTTTTAAAACACTGAAGCTTCTAACTACACTACTAATTATTTCAGTTTATTAGATATTTTATGAAATGCCACTGATTTCGCCCCTGGGAATGAACTGCTCTAAGTAAAACTGTCCATATTTTTAGCTAGATATACTCGCTAGGTTCTCTTCCTCATTTTTTCTATGAGGAACATGACTCTGTTGCATAGTACTTGCAGCAACTACTCTGAAGTATTTAAAAACTAATTTAAAACCAGTAAGCCATCAACATTTTAACGCAGTATCTGATTAATACCCCAACTGGCCCACATCTTTTTACCGCTAAATCCACGAGTTAAAATGTCTTTCCGTTTGCAGCTGAAAGGTAAAACTCACGTAGTAATTAAGGGCCGGATAATCACGTCCCTGCCAGTGAGCAGCGAGCACAGGAGCAGAGAACTGCGAGAACCTCTGGGTTTGCTCCAGACCAGGACCCCACCACGGTCCCAAGGACCCCAGCCCACTGCAGCCCTACTCTCTCTAGGAAAGATGGCTCAATGCACAACCTTTCTGCAACACCTTTCTGCTCTCACCTGAAGCTCCACATGCAGAACAAGAAAACAGGAAAGATTAGATAGATAGATAGACAGAGAGGTAGGTAGGTAGATAGATAGGTAGATAGATAGGTAGATAGATAGGTAGATAGATAGGTAGATAGATAGATGGAATCATAGAATGGCCTAGGCTGGAAGGGACCTTAGAGATCATCTAGTTCAACCTCCCTGTTGTGGGCAGGGACGCCACCTCTCGACTAGACCAGGCAACACATGGGGACCGAGCGGGAATCGAACCCGCAATCTCAGTGTTGTCCTTGTTGCCAGCACCGCGCTCAAACCACTGAGCTAACCGATAGATAGATAGATAGATAGATAGATAGATAGATAGATAGATAGATAGAGGAAAACAGATTACATAGACAGATAGATTAGATAGATAGAGGAAGATAGGTACATGATAGAGAGAGATATAGATGGAAATAGATAGATAGATAGATAGATAGACAGATAGATAGAGGAAAACAGGTTAGACAAATAGATTAGATAGATAGATAGAGGGAGATAGACAGATAGATGAGAGAGATACAAAAATGGAGAGATAGAGGAAGATACATAGATGATAGATGGAGAGACAGATGGAAACAGATAGATAGAGGAAGATAGATAGATGAAAATACATAGATAGATAGATAGATAGACAGACAGATAGACAGACAGATAGATGGACAGAAAGAAAGAAAAGATAGATAGAAAGCATCAACTTCCAGCAAGACTTCCACAGCTTGGTGAGGAAAAGTGGCAAGCGCACAGGTCGCAGCAACACTGCTGGAGGCAGGGGAAGGAAAAATGTTTGAAAGCCATTATTGACACGAACCCTTGCTTCTCCTTTCTGCCTCCTCAAAATTTTCAGAGAAGCATCTTCCTTGGCCTGACACGGCTCCCTGCAGCTGCACGGCTCGCAGGGGCTGCGCAGCTTCCCTGGGCCAGTGGCCATATGTTGCATTTCTCTGGAAAAGCCCCTAAGAAAATACTGACCTGAACCATATTCCTCACTGATTGTCTCTGGCACAGAAAGCAAAACATGTTATAAACGCATTCCCAACCGAGTGGAGCGGACACTCGTCCTAAGGAGGGGGGAGCCGCTCCAACAGCTGCCGCCTGTCACTGACACTCAAGAACCCGGGGCCAGCCGGGCACAGGGCTCAGCGCTGCCCGACGGCGGACGCGGGCAAGGGACAGCACGGTGGCATAGGGGGACGTCTCCTCCAGGACGTTGACCTGGGCAGGCACGGCAAATCCAGCAGGCACCATTTCCAGCTGGCACGCCAACAGAGGTGGGAAGCAACAGCATGTTTTGCCCTGTCCTTCACCGGCGTGCGGCTTCCCCGGGCCAAGAGTTGGCCAGTTCCTCCGGGGGTAAGCGGGCGACCTCCTGATCGACCGACGGACGTAACACCAAACATGCCGAGAGCGCGGCCCACTCCGCGCGACCTCCTCTTCTCCTGCCCACACACCAGGAGCGACACGTGAGGGGCTCAGCGGTTGAGCGCAGGCCTGCCCGCTGCCCGACAAAGGAGGTCAGCCGAGGTAGGGATGAGCCTAACCGATTCAAAAAAATAAGTTATCCAGTATCACAGGGCTGTCTCAAGCACCCCTGCTGCCAAGAGAGATGTATTTCATCTTGGCCTTGAGCCAGCCTTAAGACATCCCGTTTCAGTTCCTGATACTTCAGGCATTTGCTCGCCCTACACCCACTTTACAGATATAAACACGGGCAGGAAAAAAGAAGAAAAAAAGGCAAAAAAAAAGAAAACCCCTCATTCATCTCGTGCAAACATCCAAGGCTCAAAATAAGAGGAATGCAAGAAATCGTTTCAGCCGGGAACCGGGGACGTTGTGAAGACTTTGCTGTACGGGCCACTCCGATGCTGAAAGAATTCAGGCACATACACTGCGCATTCCAAAGAGGCAGCGGTTCCCTCCCTTGTCATGCAGCGTTTTGTCTGTGATTTATTAGAAGAAGGAGCTATTGGATTACACAAACTGGGAACAAATGTACGTAATTCTAGCTATTGAAAAGAATTCTAGACGTTACAGTACATATATACACACACAGCGACACTGGATAGATATGTATAGATATGCATGTATGTAAGTAAACACTAGGGCAGTTAAATTCACTTTATAAGCACAAATCTTCTGTTTGCAAAAACTGGTAAAAGTGGAATCCTGTCACATACTCTAACACATTTCTGGTCTTTCCTTAGACTGCAGCTACAAATTAAGTTGGTCCATCAGTAAAAGAATGTGGCGAAAAGGGAGGCACCAAGGTCACAGGACAAATACAAGCAAGAACTCTCATACAATGCCACAGGCAGAAAAAAAAAGTATCTACTAAACCAGATAACCATTTAACAGGCCTAGTAAACACTCAATTGGCAAATTTCTTCCCTATATATGAATACCATAAGGCAAATTAATTGTAGTGCACTAAATCACAGTTCTGATTCAGCAACATTCCTTGCAGTGTTTGAGAAATAAATGTGAAAAGATTAGGGAATGCCAATGGGATAACTGAAAAATTTTGCAAGTAAAGGGGATATTTTACATGTCAATGGGACTCTTTTACAACTGCTGACTATTTTCTGAAGGTGTCTCAAACCTCATGTGTCATTTAGGGTATTTTGGGTTTCATTTTTTAAAGTGCTTTTAGTTTCACCTCTGAATAAATTTGGCAAAACCATGAAATTTCATCACTATGATGTGTGCTTCAAGTTAAGCAACAAATAAAGCCATCTAAACATCAGCTAAGAATCTGTACCAAATCACTGTCTTTATGCTTCTGGATTTCTTTGCAATAGTTTATTTCCTGCATGAAATATATTATCTGCCAGTGTTTTAGAATTCCCCGTTCCAGTACAAGTTGATTAACAGTGTTTCCTCTTAAGGAGTTAATACTATTTTTAATCCAATGATAGCTTTGATAATAATTATCATTACTTCTAATCTACTGTTTTGCAGGGTGTATAACATAGTTAGATGATGCTTAATTTTGCTCATGCTCTGAGACTGCATTCCTGATTCTCCGGTTCATTGTCATTATGCATGGCGCACCATGCTGTACCTTTTAGGAACGCTGACTTGAGAAAGTATGTTTCCAGAACAGAATATGTTATTCAAATACTTGATTAATTTGGGTTCAAAATCACAAATTTCTTTAAAGTCAGCATTTGGTTTCTTCTGAGGTGAATGTTCCGAAGAGAACATTTTCTGCCAGACTCAGACATCCTTGTTTGAATTTAACGATACACATCACATTTAGATGATGAATGCAAACCTGTTGAAGACAAACAGCAACCACAAAACCCTTGGACAGTGTGACAAGTAATGCACACAAAGAGCAATGTACGTCTTCAGAGGGAGCTTGTTGCTTCCCAGTTCTTACTCTCATCCTCAGCTGTAACAACCTTCTAAGCCAAAAATGCCTGAGGGCAGACGGATGGTCTGCTGACCACCTCTGCAGCCCCAAGCCAAAGCCAGCTATGAATGTTACTTCATCCCTGCTTTGCATCTCTGCTTTCTCACAGATTCTACAGCGCTAGAAAAGGTCCAGTGGGACCAGCCACTACACTCTAACACAACCTTCTGGGTTGGTTTCCTTCCCAACCAACCTAGAGGGAGAAGGTTTGGCTTCCAGAGGCAGCTCCCTCACCCATCCTGTCCTACTTCCAGCCCTGGGGAAATGGGACATCTTGAGAAGATGAGGGAGGCCTCCTCTATACAGTATGTATTTCCATGCTTAAACTGCCTTCCTTTCTCCACAGATACAACATACTGATATTGCTGCACGTGTTAATCCCTCCTTCTTCAAAGAGCTCTGTAATTAACTGGGCTCATTTTGATCAGCAATACCTCCTCTTCTAATGCTGTCAGTAACTTTCACAATCCTACAGATTCTAGCCTTCCTTCTGATCATAAAAAAAATAGATAAATATCTATTTAACCTTTTGAGATACATGTAAGTGTGAAATCACTCAAAGTAAGCTGAAAGTAACTAAGCAACACGATTTACATGTTCAAATCAACTTACCTCACAGCTGTACATGTGTGAGCACTGGAAAACTCAACCTTCATTTCACGTGCTTCATACCCTCCACATCCACCAACATACCCTTTGCTCCAAGGGTATGACAAAAAGGGCAGGATCAGGAGTTGGGGATTCACTTGTCCACGTTCATGGTGCTCAATGCAAGTTATACATATTCGTGCATGTCACAGCCACACTGACGACCGCCCCAGGTTGCCCCAGAGACCACCACACCGTCACAGCTCCATCATTCCCTGAGCCACTTCAGACATTTTAGTTAGCTCATTATCTTTGGAATAATAATGCCCAAACATACTTGATGATCGACATCAAAAGGCTTCCGTTTCCACTTACGTTAATTGGAATATTCTCCTGAATTAGTTATTTTGGGAAAAACATTCCAAGCTTATTGATTTGGGAACAGGGAGCTCCCCACAGAGTGCAGGGCTTACTCATGAGAATGAGTGACAGATCTGATTCTGGTATCTCTTCGCAAGAAGACAGAAAATGACATTCTGAATTTTCAGTCATAAAAGAGGAGAGGAAAAATATTTTTTATGTGAAAATGATCAGGTCTGCAAATTAGGAAAGGACAAATAAATATAATTCACAGCAATGACTTTTCTTTTTTTTTTTAAACGTAGAAAATGCAGCAGGTTTAAAGAACTCAAATAATTTCCACAAAGCAGCCAGGCCCCTCAAGACGATCCACCTCGAAACATAACGGTGCGTTTTCCAAGGACATTATGCCCAATGGCTGGAATGATGCGGAGCTGCAACCGCAAGACATTCAGCTTCCACCTGAGCATGCTCCTGGTAGCCCTCTTGAAGAGGGAGCCCTTTTGCCTTGCTAGCTAGGTACATTTTAGCCAAAGAATTATTTATAGGCTTCCTGCAAGTGCCTGCTCACAGCATAGATGAACACCAGACAACAGCTCTGTTCATCCGCCATCAGCAAGCAAGAAACGTTTCTATCAACAAACATTTGAGCAAACAACTCGTTCAGTTTGTTCCTAGCATCTTAGGCTAGGAAAATAATAACAATGAGCAAACTTAAGGAGCTGGCTTGTTCCTCCCCACCACCATTTCTCTCTGAGCATCTCTTACTCTTCAACAAAAAAATAAAGCTGAATACCAGGACACTTTCTTGTGGAGAGAATTTAAACAAAGATTTGTAAACATAAACCTTGACAGCATTTGGTGTTTACCCAATACATATTTTTAGTGTCTACCTATGCAAATAGTGAAATAGAGAAAACAGAGTTACAGTATAAACCCAGCAAAATTTAGTAACACTTAATTCCTTGCATGTAGGCCCTGGAGCCTCAGACGCCACAGAGGTTCACTTCAGCCTGGGGAAAGGCTGCAGGCTCCTACGTAGATGCTTTCACAAACTGAGCAAAGGAGAAAAGTAGTTATTTGTTCTCAGTATATACAAATATTATCAGGAGCCAAAAAATCATGCCGAGACTTTACAGTAATAACTTCTTATTACAATTCAAAACCTGTCACAAAAAAACAGCAGAAACTGCTGACGCTTGCTACTGTACCACCTACAACCACTGTCCTGCAGGATTACAGAATCACTCCTTTTCAGATAGGATCCGAAAAATCACTAAATATGGAGAACAAATTCCTAAGAAAACAAACCGTTACCACATCAGCATTCTATAATATTAGGAAACTATTTGCATCATGAAGCTTGTGCTAAAATACTTAATGATCTCATCCTTACCATAACAAATTATCTGCCAGAAAAAGACCTTGAAGGTCAACACTGGCAACAATTAAAAAGTAATGAAAAACATTCATCCCTTAGGCAGAGTTACAATTTCTAAGTTTGAAGCAATGTGCTGTATATTTTATTAGCTATCACTTGTTTAATTATTCATTGGAGCTCCTCTTATGCTCCATAGAGCAACCTCACATTGCTAAGATTTCCATTTGAATGCTATTACCAATTCAAGGACAAATCTCGTTTAAACTTTAGCTTTTGTTTTTATTTTCCAAAACATAAATTATGTTCACAAACTAATGGGTCTGTCATACTCGCTATTTTTAATTCTGTTCACATTAGCTTCAACCTGGGACCCCACACACCACCCCTCTGATGACGGTATTTCGAGCATCCGCATTCATCTGCTCCAGCACCCCTACAAAACCACACAAATTTTCAACCAACTGCATCCCTTCCTTGGCCAGCCAGAGTAATTTTTATTCCTGTCTCATTTGCAGTAGCAGCTCACTCAAGCACAGTATTTTCTTAAAGAAACTCACCAAGTTCAAACAAGGCGATAGTGCCATGAAATAACTTCTACACTTTAACTGCCATTTAATTACACTTCCTGAATTTCCAAGCAAGTAAATAAAAGCTTTCTCAAGGTTTACTGGAGAAATAAGGAGCTGTAAGAATAGGGCAGGCTTAGATTGGTATTATCTGCAGCTCTTAATTTATCCTTCACTAGGGTCATACAGAGTTACGCCCTGCTAGGGATTCCCAGCAAATACAAGGGAACTGAGCTACAATACCTTTTTTTATTTTGAGGTAAGAGAGGAGAAGTCCACC
Organism: Apaloderma vittatum; assembly: GCF_000703405.1. Classification (NCBI taxonomy): domain Eukaryota; kingdom Metazoa; phylum Chordata; class Aves; order Trogoniformes; family Trogonidae; genus Apaloderma; species Apaloderma vittatum. The sequence goes on from NW_009733742.1 coordinate 58,478, forward strand.
TGCTGTTTTGTGGTCAACAATTTCATATAGGTTCCATATCAAAAGTTTCGTTAGGGGAAATATGTATTACAGGGTATTGCACTGAAACAGTGGAGTGGGAGTAACAACAGATCCGAAATGGTTTAAGATGTGCTTTATATAAAACCATTTTGATAGAATAAGAAATGGAAAATGTCATGAAAATTGATGTTAACCCCTTTTTTGCCTTACTCCTCCTTGCAAAAAATATACCCACTTTCTGAACTTCACTTACAAATCAAATTGTGCCATCTATGATGACTTTAGAGGAGAGAAAGAATAGTGAGGCAATAAAGAAAAGGCTATGTGTTAAAAATACTTACTAATTTTAAGGTAGTTTGAATTTCATGACACATATGGTAACCTGAAGAAAAATCAAAATGAGCGTGTATTTCCATATAATGAACAGCCAAACTCTACCTAATGCTCTCAGAAAGTATTGATTCAGTTTAATTAAACTCAGCAGCTCCTAAAAGAGAAAGATAACACTGCTTTCTAATACTCCTTGGTAACAGTGAAAATATACTTCAAGCAGCAAGAAGAATTGAAATTTATCATGCAAGAGAAACCTTTCACCACTCAGGCTTGATTTCATGACTCTGTCAGTGTCACCAAGAAAGTGAATTGTTTACATAACGGGGAAAATTATTTACAAGCATTACTCATTAAGGTGGCAGCAAAAGCAGCCTTAACACATTCCAAATTAAACCTCATTCCTAAGATCAGATGAATTTTGATTTTGCGATACCACAAAATTTGTTTGAGGTGGAAAACAGAAGTTGTATAGTAGCTGCCTTAAAACTTCACTTGCTGAGCTTGGGAAAGCGAAGTGGCAGAAAGCGGGGGCACTGGCGGGTAGCTCCTGTGCGGAATGGGGCACAGAGGGGCTGCACCCCCATCCCATCCCTGCCAGGAAGACAGATAGGAATATCTTTTAAATATATACACACACCTCGGTGTAGCATCTCTCCGTAAATAATCACATCTTCATATCCAAAATTACCTGTTGACTACAAAGACAGAGAAACCTAAGACTAGCAGGAGACTTCCGTGCACGTGCTTTGCTTTACCAATGGGCAACACAGTTCTGCAGCATGTTCCAGGCACATGGAATTAGTGCACAGGTGGATCATTATGCTCTGCCCTTGCTGTTGCTGAGGAAGTGCACATACACTTGCTTTTGCTGCAGAGAAAGCCTTTCAAAGCCTTCCTGATGAGACCAGAAAATCTGGACAGACCTGTTCCTTGTCGGTCTAATTAAAAGGCCATCAAGATGTTGATCCAGTAGCGAAACCTGAAGGAACACATGTGGGAACATACATAGTCTTAACTGGAAACAACGGCAAAGGGACACCATTCACAAAGACTGTATTTGGTCAGGAGACCCCTTATAATCCTCCTTCATGTTGTGGAGTGTATGGGCTCCTCCTGAGGGCAACTTCCAACCATCAGTGAAGGGGGAGAGGGAGAAAGAGTGAAATCCATCCACACAGATGGGAACAAGATGTTAATTTCTGGGATCTGGGTAGCAGAATAACAAAGACTCCATTTCAGCACCCTTCATCCTAAGTTACATGCAGTTATTAGCACCCTCCTATACTCTGTTTGCTCACTTTGGTCACAACATGCTCAAGTCCATCATCGAAAAGAAACACGAGGCCTTGGCCCAGATCTAAATGACATCTTGCATGCCAAAACTGTGTCCCACCTCTCAGACATGCTCTTTGTCTCCCAAACTACCTCCCCTGAAAGGGTGCACCGAGGACACCTCCAGCCTTTCTAGAAATCTCTATGTGGCTCCAAAGGATGGAGCGGACCCCTTCTCCCATGTTCCCAGAAGTCAGTAGCACACAACGGCAAAATCTGTTCCACTAACCCAAACCCATCAGTAGGGTTCACGGAGGGCAAGGATGAGGAGGGCTGATCGCATAAATACCTTCAGCACATCACTCAGAATGCCTAGCATTAACTGTCTAGTCAGGAAAAACAATTTACTTCTAGATTTTCCCGCAACGGTGTTAAGCAGTAGCCAGATGGAAAAAGGGAGCAGAAAACTGCCATCCATTACAAGACGTCTTTAAGAAATCTGCCTACTTTCTCCAGATGGACTCATATGACTTCTTTGTTTGAAGCAAACCTTAATCCTTTCTAACAATAGTCAGTCTTAACACTATCTCCTAGCCCCTAGTCTGCAATTCATTTTGTCCCAAATCAGGTGTAAGCAGTACCTTAGCTGTTTGGGACACATGCTACAAATGCAATCCAAAGCTCCTGACATCAATACAAACTTCCTTTTTTAACCCAATCTGCCAAACTTTTCTAACATGTCAGTGTCGTGGTTTGACCCTGGCCGGCAG
>NW_009733743.1:0-14661 GCF_000703405.1 Apaloderma vittatum
CCGTAGGTGGAGGAGCGTGACTCAGGGATGAATCTCGGTTTCAGGAGATCGTACAGTACGTTACTATTCAGTATCAACCAACCAGAAAAAAAAAAAAAGGAAAAAAGTGGGAATTTCCCTTCTCTTTCCCATCACGAGCAGCAGGGATAGTGTCAAACCCTGATTTGGGAAAGGCTGACTCGTATCCCAAACTCTTGTCCTGTGCCAGGGCATTGAAAATCTTCACGCACAGACGAAAACGTAACTCTGCATTTTTCTCGGAAAGTTTGCTTTGCAACATGCCGAGCGCAAGATGCAGCTACTCAGAACTAACATTTAGTAAGAGTTTGTCAGCACATAATAAAATCTCTCCGGCAATAACCAAAAGACAGTGGGTGTCACTCAAAGGTTAGCATTTGCTTTGTGGGATAGCACTGCAATGGGAGATTTTAGATGGCTTTGGTTAGTTGTACTGGCCTGGTTTTGATATGCAAAACAATGGACAGCTGCTCCTGTAATAACATCTTCTACCAGGCTGATATTCCTGCCGTATAAAAACGTGCAACAATGTGGCCAGTTTGGGGAGCAACTGGGAAGAGGCAGGGAGAGATTTTGGGTTGAACTCAAAGCCAAAGCATGAGAGATCTTTGATCTCTCCTCAGACGGGTCAGCACAAAAGCTGCTGTTCATCCTCCCTGCATTCCTCCTGTCCACACGTCCATCCTGCCTGGCAACCGCTAAATTTAAGGATGCTCCAGGTTTGCTTCCTCTGTGGTCTGATCCGTGGGGAAGCATTGGAGGCAGACACTGACAGCGATGCCCACCTGCACACCCCGGTCTGTCTGTGACAGAGCAGCCCTGGGCAGGGATTTGCTCTTTCTAGGCCCCCTGTAAGGACAGCTGAGATTGCCCAATCCACGAGAGGGGTCTTAGGGCAGGGACATTTAAAATAATGCAGCAATGCAGCCGAATGACTAGACAGCAGCTGCTCCAGCGTGGGTGAAGAATCTGGTCTTGCCTCCAGTTTCATTGGAATTGGTCGCCTGGCTCCAGGCAGCCGTGCCTGCCTGCACCCTGCTGCCTTTGCTACAGCCTCTGCTGCCTTCCCTAGTGGTAACGCAGATGCCAAACAAATGAGTCTTCCCAGCCCTCTGCAGGGTTTGGTGGTTTGTTTTTTTTCTTCTTGAGTTTCTACCAGCCTCTGCTGAAGCATGTGGCAGCATGTTGTGTTCGTGAACTGACGGGAAATAAGATGTCTTTTTCCACACTCTTGGCTGGGAAACTCCACAGCTTTTGAGCTATATAGGTGATAATCCAGGGATAGCTAATTAGGCAGGACATGTAATCAGATGTTACCTGTTTGCAACTAATCATCCCCAGTGTTCACTCTGACATGGTAGATAAAGCATTGATCCTAACCCTTCAGGCAGCTGAACAGCAGCAACCTCTTTATTGTAGTGTTTTCTGGAAATAATCCCTTTTATTTTTAATTCTCTCTGCTTATGTTTACCCCAATGCCTCTTTTCTTTTCAAATCAAATGAAGAAATCCTTTAGCTGATAAATTGTACTTCATACAGTGTCATTCTACTGGCTGAGAGACAGCAGCTCTTCTAGTACAGTCTGGAGAGTACACACTTTGAACAATGAGAGTATAAGCAGAGGAATTTTCATACTGGGAGCTATAGAATTTACTCTATTTAAGTGCTAAATTAACATCAGGACTTTTATCAGCACAACTGTATGTCATGATACCTCCAATAGCACAAGCTAGGCTCTGTAACCCAGGTCTCCTGCAGTCCTTTTTTCCTAGCTGGAAAAGACCGTAGTCATCAAAACAAAGGGGAACCATTTTCTCTCCTGGGAACAGATCACTAAGTTCCCATAAGGCAAAACAAAATTATGCAATGAGGCAAGACAACATCCTGGGCATGTGGAGTCTTGTTGTATGCTCTCAGTGCTCGCATTCCAGCCGGCAGCCTCGGAGCAGGAGCAACATGAAATGGGGGAAGGATTCACAGTTCCCGGCCCCGCTGTGTAGAAAATCCCAATGAACCCCCTGCAGCCCTGTCCCAGCAGTGGCACCTCTACTTCTCGAGAGCAGTCTGTGACCCAGAGAGAACTCATGCCCTCACCAGGTATTAGCCAAGGTAATTCAAGAATATCATTGAGGGAAGAAGCTATTTCTTAACATGTTATATGCAGCTGAGCATGGGGACATGGAGACTGCAACAGAACTATTTTACTCGTACCACAGCAACCATGGCTGCCAAAGACTTTTTTCCTGTAGGTTTAGTTAAGAGACAAGTGTAGAGAAATAAATCCAAGACAGCTTTTTTTAAAATGAGCCAGACCTCAAGCTGCTGTGCTGCAGACAAGTGATCTTAGAGTCAGGACCTGAAGCATTTACAAAGGGAAGGATTGAGCTCACATTACATTCCTCTAGATGCAAAGATTCCTCTACATTGTTAGATAAAAATACACTTTCATTGAAAGAGAACAGCCTCAGTCTTTCTGACAACTCCACAGGTCCTTCCCGTCCATCTCCACACTTTTGTACGGCCCACATCCTCTTCTTGCTTAAGACTTTTAAGCAAACCTATCTGTTATGTGAGTATTCTTATAGACAAAAAGCATAAAGTTATATTATACTACTACAAATCTCTTGCTATACATGCATACATACATAACCAATACTACTACTGGGTTACTTACAGGTGTGAGTAAATTCAGAGCAAATCCAATTCTTATAGTGGCACATGAGTTGCTGTATTCTTCTACAGTATCAAGTTTTACATTAATTCTTAGCCTCTATTTCTGCATGTGAGAAACTCTTCAAAGTAACTGGGGTAGAAAAAAAAAATCTAAGGAAGGAAACAGCTTAAATGATTCTGGGCCTTAGCATTGCTCTAACATGAAGTCTATTGTTTCTTATTAATGCTGTTCCAATCCTCTTAAAAGAAGAAGGGTGTCTGGACCTCAGCTTGGCTCAGAGCTTTTATAGGTACAGGTAATTTCCTCCCAGGTGACACACATTATGGTCGTGTCCAGAACACCTGGTGTGATACGGATAAAAGCTGGTGGCCCCAATAAAAGGGGGAAAGAAAAAAAGAGGTCTGTATTGCAGAAGTGGTAAGCAATGTTCTGTGGTAAGGGCAAATAGGAGGAGTATTTTGGTGGGTAAGGGTGCAAGAGTAGGAAGGGGAGCAGTGAGAACTCATTATTTAAGAAAATGCAGAAATAAAATTTTATAGAGTTCTAAGAGCAAGTTGTGAAAGTCAGAGTAATATGTGGTTTTGTACCAATATGCATTTGCTAGTTTTCCTGCTCATTTTGTATTGAATAAAGCCTCTGATAGGCATTCAGTTAACTTTATACATTAGCAGTTTTTTCTTGTAAGTGGCATTAGTTGTATGTACTTGTTTTTTTCAGGATTTGCTCTCTGTAGCTGTTGGTACTATGTCATATTTCACTGAAACATTGAGTATCTCCAACAAGCAAGTAATAAATGCCTGTATAGAAAAAAATAACATTAGGGAAGTTCACTTACAGTCCCTTTTTGCTTCTGGAAAAGCTGCAGTGAAGTGAGCAGGGTTGTGTGTTGTGTAAGGAGAGCCTCAGCTCCCAAGTTGTCTGACATGAAGGCATTAATGTGCAGAGGGACCCTGAGCCTCTGGAGCCTGCTCCTAAATAGGCCACAGCTCAGAGCATCTGAAGGTCTTTGTGCCTAATAGGGAGGAATCTCCTAATGGTCTTAGTTATTTTTGTACCTGCCCCGTGCCACGCACTGTACTACCCTAATGCAGAGAAGCAACTCCACGGTCACCGAGGGAGCACACAGAGCTGTTGTGGTGAAAACTGCAAGAGAGAAGGAGGAGAGAAAAAAAGGAATGAAAAAGAGGTGAAATATCAAGACCAAATATTTACATCAAATAAAGGCATAAGACAGCAAGAAGAAAAAGCAATTAAAGGCGGTAAAAGGACAACACAAGCAAAGGACTTTGGCAGGGTTTTCTTTTTGTTCCTTCTTTCTTAAACCTTGCATTGCAGAGCAAAATGGGACAGCAGTTCACCAACGCTGAAGGGGAGCAAACAGAGATTGACGTTGCAGAGTTGCAGGAATGGTATAAGAAATTTGTGGTTGAATGTCCCAGTGGGACCCTCTTCATGCACGAATTCAAGCGGTTCTTTGGGGTCCAGGATAACCGTGAAGCAGCAGACTACATTGAAAACATGTTCAGAGCTTTTGATAAGAATGGGGTAAGTGGTGAGGAGTCTGCTTTGGGTAATTTGGGGGTGTTTTGGTGCAATTCCTACCCTTGTTACCGTGCTCCGTGAGACTAAGGCAAGGATGATGGACCTGCTAGGGCAGAGAAGGAGCATGAGTTGCCCTGCTCTGTGTGGGCTGGTGTGGATTTATTTTCTCATAAATCTGTGCACAAGTTAAGAATGGAATATCTCTTTATTGGGGGCATTTAAAGATGAATTAAAAGGCTGAAACATAGGTAGTTGTGTTTTGAGACAGTATTATTGGAAGATTTTTAAATAGCCAAGGTTGCAACATAATAAAAAACATATATTTATTATGATAGAGGAACAATTATAGAGGAGGAAGGTTTTATTCAGGTTTGCTATACGCTGGAAGAAGTGTATATATACAGTATGAACATGTGGCGTGTAACAAAATGTTGATTTTAGCTGCTTTAAAGAGAAGGAATGCTGAACAATTCAGACATTCTGGTTTTGATTTCCGTCGCTGCATTTGTCATCAGACACCTGGGAAAAGTGGGCTTTCTGGTTTAGTAGCAGTTTGTGCATAGCCATGTACTGGTACAAAAGATAGCCTGAGACATTTTAGATATTCAAAAGAAATGCAATACATTTGTCTTATCTTTCCTTTATTTTCCTGGAGTTCTTGATAATACTTAGAGTATGAGCTTGCATTTGTTGCTGTGTATCAATGTAAGAAAAGGGGAGACAAGTCTGTCACCTCTTTTCCTTAAGCTTCCTTTGACACCTGTGACAACACAAGTCAATTTGTGAGAAAGGATACAAAAAAAACCTGTAGAAGTTGTGGGCAGGTCAGATCTGTCTCAGAATTTGAAGTTGGCAAAACCTGCATTCCTAACTGCAAATAACGGGAGATCTGGGTCCAAAATCTGTTAGGAAAGCTGTACAGAAAGAGCTGCACAGCAAATGGGGTGTGTAAAAGGCGAAGTCCCACTCCTGATTCATAGGTGTTTTCCCACTGAGACTGAAAATCTGTTTTTAAGGGATGCTGGTACTTGCATATATTACAAACACTAAAGGTCTGGGTTGATGTTTTTATTTAAATATGCCTATGGTATATAATCAGTTGAGCAGGACTTACTGATCTAAAGGATTGTCAATAATATAGTAAGAAAATAAAATCAGTTCCTCAATTGTCCTTTTATGCTTACTGGCCTCTGAGCCCAGGGAGCCCTGCATCCCTTCACTGGAGCGTTGAGGAGGATGTAAATCCTTTATCGTGGGTGTTCTTGCTGTTTACTTCAGACATTTTCACTGTCATAGTCCTCCTCAGAGGAATCAAGATCAAACAAGGGGGAAGGGTGGAAGGAAAGGGTAGTGGCTGGGTATCGGTCCCAGTGGTGAAACACCTGAGGTCGTTGAGAATGGCAATCCCTCCTCAAAAATGCAATACCTCCTGCACGGATCCTCGCCTCCCTCCCTATCCTCCGTGCAATCTCTGTTGTGCTGGGGTATTTGTCATTCAGTGCTGGAGTCCTGGTGGGTGTCTCCCCCTTATTGCACTGTCGGGGAATTGCTTTGTTCTCCAGTCACACTCCCCATGAACTCCTCCTCGGGGCAGAGGGGTATGGCTGTGGTTGCTGATGGTCTAACCGGCACAAATCTTCTGTGAAGTGGCAGATAAATAGCTGTCACCTAGTTTATCTTTTTGGTGGCTTTTATCCAGGTTCTGTAAGCAGTTTTCTATCATCTATACCCAGTTAAGTGTCATTCAGCTGCTGCTCTACTGTTTCTACAGGATAATACGATTGATTTTCTGGAATATGTAGCTGCCTTGAATCTTGTTTTACGAGGAAAACTGGAACACAAACTTAGGTGGACATTCAAAGTGTATGACAAGGATGGGAATGGCTGCATAGATAAACCGGAGCTGCTGGAAATTGTTGAGGTAAGTAGGCATTGCCTAATCACTTATTTAAGCAATCAGTGTTCTTTGGTAATGTAACAGTGTAATGATGTATATGGGGTTTGTGATAATCAGGTTTCAAGGCAGCTGGGGATGATGATGAAGTGAAAATGCCTGACCTTGGTGAAAGGAGTGGTGTGCTGAGTGGTTTGGAGTCTGATGGGGTGGCTCAGGGGTCAGCTGTACCCACTGCAGACCCCTGGTCTCTGCTGCTGCTGAAGCTGCCCAGAAATACAGGATCTGGGGGCTGCTTTGGAGCTCCTGTATCTCTGCTCTGCCTTGCCTTTCAATATTTTCACACCAAGGATCACTGCACTGGCCAGTGGAAGAGGGTTTCATGCCATGCCCTTCACAGGAGCCAGAGTTTCCTGCCTGAGTAGCTGGTGAGAATACAATGAGAGGCACAAATTACCACAGAAATGCCTTTTGTAGTTATTCCTTTGTGGGTTTCTGTTATGCTCTGCACCTAGCTCTAATTAGTGACTGTGTGAAGGTGTGAGAGGAGACGTGGGGCTTAGAGTCAGACACAGGGTAACTGGCTGCTTAATTTAGGTAAATATCTTGGGGGCTGTGCTAGAGTCACCCTCACGCTGCAGTGGGTGTGAGGCTTAGCCAGTGGTCACCAAACCTTTTGGGGTCTTAGGTGAAATGCAGTATCAAGGAGATATCAGAAGCTGAATCTGTGGAAAGTAGGTCTGTTTGGGAAGGGTGACCGGGTTGTTACCTGTAGCACCAGCAGCTGGTGTGGAAGCATCAGGGGAGCGGGTCTGGGGCATGTGCAAATATAGTTTTGAGGTCAGCCAGGAACTGGCCAAGACTGTGTTAGGTCCTTGCTAATCTCATCTCTGGAAAGACCTCAGACAAAACCCTTCAGGCTAAGGGGTGAAATAATAATGAACAGGTGGTTGTCATGGAAGGCATGGATAAAATCTGCCCCCTTCCAGTGAAAGTGGAACGGGAACTATAGGTTGCAATACAAAAAAATGGGTCAAAATGTAAGTTTGATCTTGCAGCTTGAGCACAAGTTCCCTGCCAGAGAGGGCTGGGTGAGTCCAGATGTGCCTGGCCTCAGATGTCAGAAAAAATCTACTTCAGTGTCAAATGATTTTCCCATCTATGAAACTCTTCCCTTGTTCTTTGCAAAGGAACCCTGAGGTCTGAGCAGTTTGTATAAGGAAAATAGGAGGGCAGCAGCTTCAAAGAGCAACTGAAGTAATTGCTCTGTGTGAGCAAAAGGTCAGAGGTTTCATTAAAGGTCTGAGGCTGCCGAGAGCAGATCTTTCTAGAAAGGTTAAAACTGCAGCCTTTGTAAAAGACCTTTACGCTGTTGGGAAGATAATGGAGTTCACTGCTTCTCATTTTTCCAGTCCTCCTCTTAAACTGTGAACTTCTTTTCAGTCCATCTACAAGCTGAAGAAAGTGTGTCGGTCAGAGGTGGAGGAGAGGACCCCGTTGCTCACGCCAGAGGAGGTTGTGGACAGGATATTTCAGTTAGTAGATGAGAATGGGGATGGTAAGTGATCGATGTCTCAGATTGCGTTCATGTGTAATAAGTTACCCATGCTGGGCAGACTGGCTTTAATTATGTCTATCAAGAAATTGCTTAGGACTATTATGTTACTCATATTAGACACATTGGGTTTGATTCTAGTCTGTTTGTTAGAATCAAGGGTAACTTGCTGCAGCAGGACAGAATACTTTTCATTGTTATTTTAATGTAAGATACAGAGAGAAGACTATTCTGTCTGGATTTTGATGCCACACATCCTCTGAAAGTCCCCAGTAGCCAGAGTGCAGGTCCCAGTCCCAGCCTGGGTAGAAGCTCCAGGCAAAATGGAGTTGCAGGACCGGGCTTGAAATCCTCCTGGAAAAGTGTGTGTGAGCTGCTGCAGCATTTTGTGTTGGCTGACGGGATGGGTGGCTGTGAAAGCTTCGTGTTACTGTGGGATGGTTTGTCGTTCAGCTCGCTGGACTAAGCTATGTGGGGGAAATGAAGAATAACTTTTTTCTTATTAGCCCAGTTTCTGAAACATAGGTGGGTTTTGCTTCCTGCCTTCCTCTTCTTGCCTTTATCTGTCATGCTTTGTCTCCTCATCTTGTGTCCTCCTCCTCTCCTACACAGGGCAGTTGTCTCTTGATGAGTTCATTGATGGGGCCAGGAAAGACAAGTGGGTGATGAAGATGTTGCAAATGGACGTAAACCCTGGGGGATGGATCACTGAGCAGAGGAGAAAGAGTGCTTTGTTTTGAAAAGTCTCTTGATACAGCTGAAAAAGTGATGCTGACTACAACTGTGGCTCACTTTCTCTAGGGTGGTAGTGGCTTTCCTTTTTAATACAATCTCAGCATCCAGATAAAAATTCTGTGGTTCAAGAAGCCATATCTCAATCTAAAAACCCATGTGCTGCATACTGCTGGTACCCAGAGACTATCTTTGGCCCATGAATAAGTCTTTCTGTGTACACAACACCATGTTTGCCAGCTCTGGTTTTTGGTTACACCCCAAGGAACAAACTTTTTGTGGCTTGTTGCAGCGGATCCCAGGCAGGGTTTTGTTCTGATGACAGATGGGATGGGGGAGTGAGAAATCCTGACACAGTGGTACTGTGTCCAGTGCAGACTGGTGCTTACGTCATCCATGCCTGCAGAGAGAAACACATTAAACCCAAAGTGACAACAGAGGAGATGCTCTGCCAGGCTTTCAACATTCAGCGTGTCTGTTTGCACATTTAGTAGTTACTGCTAATGTAAAATTATTGAGCACTGACCTATTACAATCAAAAATCAGAACTGGATTATAAGTGGTAGCTGAGACAGAGTTGAGGAAAACATAATGTGTGCGCTGGGCAGGTGGAACAGCAACTCCCTCCAGCCCCCTCCTGCAGCCCAGAGTCTGCTCCTTCTGCCTGTTCAGAGACTTTGAGGCTGGAAAAAATGGTGTTTCCAACCACTCAGCAGCAGTAGAAATTGCCCCTCCTCTTGACAGCTGCTTTTAGAGGTGTGATTCGCGAGTGTGATTCTGCTCCTTTTCAGCCCTGTTTCTTAATCATCACTCTAGAACAGCTTTTCTTGTCCTGTGAGGACTGATGAGCTCAGGGAGCTCCAGGGCTTTTGCTGCACTGGGAGAAGTTTCGTTTGGAAGGAGAGATAAGGGAAGAGCAGAGTTTTGGTTTTCCTGGCAGCATCTCTGCAACCAGAGGGTTAGTGCAGCTGTATCGGCAGGACCATGGAATGGAACAAGTGACAGAAAATCCAAGTTACTGAAGTTGTACAGTGGTTTTACACTGGACTGGATTTAGCCAGAGACTGTAGATATAAAACTGCACAAGTGGAAGGCTGAGCTCTGCTATTCTATCCCATATTCCTCCATGGATGTAGAAAATGGGATGAATCAATATTTTGGTTCAACTTAATTGAATTTATTAGTTTGTTTTCAGGAAAAATGTACCCAGGAAATTAAAATGAGTTTGTTTTATTTTAATTTTCCCGTGGGATCAGTGGGCCAGATCATATACATCAAAAGACTTGCAGTCCCTTTTCTGTGGCCTTTGATGAGGGATACTAGAGTCATAATTAGTTGATTAGGTTACTGGTTTGTGGTCTTGGGGTTTTAATCAATGTTTAAATTCAGGAATATGAGGAAGTATTCGGGGTAAGACACAATCAGTGCTAGAGTTCAAATGCATATACATTTCCACTTCTCAATAGCCTTTTTAAGAGTTCTCTGTAAATACACACTAGCTGATGGTGTGCTGACTTATCAGAGCTGATTAGACTTGTAGTTCATGCTGCTGTAAAGCTCGCTCAAGTCCATAGTTTCTCAGCCAAAGATCTGAAAGAAAAATCTTCAGACTTGAGGGCCTGGAAGAAAAGATTCACTGGATTTTCCAATTGTGAACAAGTGTTTTCACGAGAGGATACAAATCTAATTCCTTAAATTTCAGCATCTCAGGCGACAGAACACACAGCGCTTCTTGCACAATTCTGAAGTGGATCTTTAGTTGCGGCAGGTTTGCTGAAATGCTCTGGATTCCTGCGGGCGGTGGCCCCGCAGCCGCGCTCCTCCGCGGGGCTGCTAGAGGGCATCCGAGCTCCGGGCACCGGCACCGGCGGGGCTTTTGTAACACGGGAGTTTAATAAAGAATTATTTATTAAAATCCTCTCTCTTCTGTAGTAGTTATTTTTCACTTGGAATGAAGGCGGAGACCGGAGCGTCTGACCAGAACTGTAGCCTTTAAGGCTGATATAATGAATTTAAGGGACATGTTAAGTGTAACAGCTGAGCTGGATAACACAAATACAAGGCAGAGATGGTGATGCTGGTGCAGATGAAGAGCAGGAGTCTCTTCTGTTCAGCTTCTACATAATGATGACCGTGAAAAATGTAAGTATATAGTTAAAAAAATATGTAATTCTCGATAGAATCTGAAATAGATGCTTACACTAAAGTGAGCTGACAGTGCTGCAACCAGATGGCCCCTGTTTTAACCCTGCCAGGGCCGCAACAGGAACCTCCAAAAATGTGGGGCTGAAAGTGTTGGGCTCTGCAGTGGGTGATGGCTCCAGCTCCTCTGGCCCAGGCAGAGCTGGTGTGGGTGCACAGGGTGGGCACTGCTGGCACAACCCAGTGGAAAATCGCTCCTCTATCAACTGTGTAATCTTCTGTCAAGGTGCTTTAGTCTTAGTCCTATTTTTAAATCTATTGGTATAAATACTTTGATCTTCTCACAAACTCCATTCAACATTCACATCAAGCTGTTGATGTCAGACACTTTGCTTAATCCATTTTCCAGACTTACAGCCCAGCTAGAACTGGATTTGACTGATTGGATTTCTTTTTGGTCTAAATTGGGTAACAGGATGGTTTGAGAAGGCAAATGCCATGTGACTTTTTTATTTTTTTATTTTTTTTCCCTGAGCTTCTACCAGCTGCTTTGATGCTTGATGCACCTGAAGCTGGGTAGAATTGAAGGTGAAATAATCAGACTGGAAAGCTAAAGGTGAGGTTGTTGTTGAAAGGGGCTGATGGACAGAGGCAGGAGCTGAGGAGGCATCACATCCTAAAATACTCTGGAGCGTGTATCCCAAGGGAAAGCACTGAGCTGCAGAAATAATAAGGCTGAGAAAGAAAGAGGATAATTGCATCTAACTCCGTGCTTAGCCGTGCCCTGTGTCTGTGCTGAGAGGGGAGGCTCACCCCCGGGTGACTGGGGTCTGAAGGCTGCCCAGGGGAGAGATGTGTGCCCAGGTGATCCCCAAAGCACCCGTGTGAAGCTTCCTCCTGAAAACGTTGTGTTGGAAAGCAGGATGGCCATGCCAGGCCTTCATAGCCCTGTGCTGATGGCTGTGGGGGCTTTTTGTGGTCTTACCACACTCGATCATTTTCTCACTGCTCGGCTCTGGCAGTGCGGGAAAATACTTCTTGCTTTTCTCCTCCTCCTACTCAAAGGAAAGCGCACCTCGGAAGTTTAGAAAGCATCTCAAGCGTGTTACCCTTAAAGACCCTGTATTTAAGGTAATCTAATTGCATTCTGGGATGTGATGTGTGATTCGGGAATACGGGAGCTGTGCTAATTGTGGGGCAGTTGCATCCCCTGGGGATAAGGTAGCTTCAGAAGCTCTGCCCGAGAACCTGTTTTGTTTCATTTCTTTGCCTTTTAGGCCTCACACACTAATGCACAGGGATGCAAGATTTTGTCTGTTTGGGGTTTTTTTCCCCTATTTGTCACCATCTGTTCCTGAGCTCATCATTTCACTTCTGCTTGATTTTGCTGTCAAGAACCTATTGCTTCAATTCCCAGCAGGTTCCCAGGGTTCCCGAACGTTGCTCCTCCACGGACCCAGGTGCCACCACTGGCCAGGGCAGCCCGTCCCCTACTCCCTCCACTGGGACCCAGTGCTGACACTGTGGGGACAGGGATGTGGCAGTGAGGGGCAGCCCTGTGAGACCCCCTCTAACCTCAGGTGATCTGTGGACCTATGATTTCTGCATTTCTCAACAGGCAGATGAGTTTTGCTGCTTTTACAATGTTTTGGCGCCTAAAGCCCACCAAGACCACAGGTATAGCGCCGCCCAACGTCTCTCCCGGGTGTATTTTAAGGTGCCTGTACCCCCCCTAAGCAAACCTGTCCCAGGTCACCACAAAGGGGAGGCAGAGCTGGGACCTGCCCCCTCTGCCTCTCCCCTGCCTGGGATGGGTCACAAGAGTGAGCAACGTGCCTGTGGCTGGGGCCCTGGCAGCCCCCGCTGTTTTGTGGTCCCTGGCCAGCCACTGCTGTTTTGAAATAAATTAATTATGCAAGAGCTAGGGTAAAGAGAGTCACAATATTAGTTTTTAATTGCTTTTAACTTGCTGTCTTAGAGGCTGAAAAAACATCCTTTGGACAGAGACACTGAGGTTTGAAAGGTGCTTTTGGTCAGCTGGCAGTCCTGACACAGCCCTTTTAGGATAACTTTGTCTGTGTAATTAGAAATTGGGCTTGTCAGGGCTGCTTCTTGCAGCTTCTGGGGCACAGAGAGGAGAGAGGAGTTGGAGGAAGCATGGGGGAGTCGGGATGTGCTGCGGGGAAGGGAGCATGCACAGAAAGCCAACGCAGAGCTCGGCTCCCTCACGGGAGCAGCCCCTTTCCTACGCTGATTCTGAAGAACACAGATCTCTCCCCAGGCTTGTGCTGTTCTTGCGAAAGAGCTATTTTAAGGAAGCCAAACCAGAGGTTTCTGCACTTGCATGAGACAGTTAATCTGTCCTGCTCGAAACAGGGTGATTGAATGAAACGGAGATAGAGCACAACCTGAAACAAGGTTTTAAAATACCTTTATTAGTTCGCTATAAGACTGGAAGTACAAAAGCTTCCAGGTAAAACACAGTCAAATGAAAAAGACACACAGGAAGAAAGGGCAGAAAGTTGCTTATGAGTCACAAGCATCCAGCTCTAAATAACAAGTCGTTCAGCTAGGTGAGAAATCCCTCCTGGTGTCCTGGACCTCTTCACCACGCCTGAGGCTTGCTCCCATCGGATGAGGGAACTCCTCTCCAGGAGCAGCCGAGGTGCAGCCCGGGGCAGGGGGGGTTGGGGGGTGAGGCTGCTGCTCTCGCAGCCTCCCTTGTGCGTGTGCTGGGCTGCGGGTGCTGCCCCTGCTCGTTTCACTGGTAACTGGCACCAGCAGTTGAGGTCCCTGTGCCCAGGATATTCTAATAAAAGGGGTGATGGGTATTTTTCTGGGGGAGATGATCCCTGAGCCTGCTGTGCTATTGGGAGTGACAGTGCCCATTGCCCACGGCACAGACACCGCATCCAGCCCATCCCTGGCAGCACCAAACTGCACGAAGGCAATTGTAGTTAAAACCACCTGATCCTTGAGGGTGCTCTGGGGTGTAACTTGCAGGAACTTTCGGTTTGTTGCACGAGTGATAAGACATGCAGGACTATTCCTGCAGACATGCACAACTTTTCCCTCTTGGGCTGCTGCCATGGCAGCCTGTTGTGGTTTATCACAGCCCTTTCAGATATTTCAAGGAGAAATATGCCCTTAAAGTTCAGACAGTTGTTAAAAAAAGGCACCATTCTTATGCTTTTGATGCTTTTAAACAAAGAGAAGCCACTGCATTCACCACTCCCCTTTTTCTAGCTCATAGGTGTTTTTAGCTTATGTTATCACTAACAGTTGCTATCAGAGTAATTACAAATCAAAGAATGAATGACCAAAACTGCTGGTCTCATGCTCTAGAAATATAGATGGAAAGAGAAGGTTCAGATCTACTTTCTAGGCTTCGTACATGTGTCCTTTGGGGACCTCCTCTCACTGGGACAGGGCAGCCCTGGGGTTTGTCCCCCATGGCGGCTGCAGGTGCTGGGGATGTCTCTTTTGAGGTGTAGATTTTGAGGCTCTCTTGGTTCATTTCTAACTGTGTCGTCTGGTGCTGCTTCTCCTTCTTGAGGAGGAGAGACCTTACCCCCTCTCTGCTCAGCAGCAATGCCCAGAGCCCCTGTGCAGCCAAAGGGCCTGGGGGCCCCCAGAGCAATCCCGGGGGTGGCTGTATCCTCCCAGCACGACTGGCTGCTCTTGCAGCTTCCTTTCCTCTTGCCGGCTGTGCCAGGGGAGCATTGCCTTCGGAGCAGGTCCTGGTCCCTGCGCTAGCGGGATAGTCAGTCACTGGTCGTGCTGGGACAGCTCCCACAACCACAACCCAATCTGTCTTAATAATGCGAGGGGGAAAATGTAGAGATGGGGGGAAGGAGTCCTGGGAGCTTACTGGGCAGCTGCCGCCTGCTCCTTCTCTTGCGGGTTCTTCCCGTCGTTCTGGATCAACTGGACGATGTGTGTCAGGTCCAGACTGCGAGTGAGGATGTCAAGCAGCACTTGATCCTTCTGCACGCCCTCCATGAACTCTTCCAGGGAGAGCTCGCCTGCAAGAGCACATTCAGAACAGGTCTGTTAGCCCCAGCAGCCTTCCTCCTCCTCCCTCCACTGGCAGCCTCGGAGCTG
>NW_009733743.1:14691-19630 GCF_000703405.1 Apaloderma vittatum
CCCCCGAACGCCCCTCCCGGCCCTCCCCCCCGTGGGTCCCCGTCCTGCCGGGGGCATTAGGGCGATTTTGTGGTGTCCCCTCGGGCTGGCTGCAGCCCACGAAGGGGATGAGGAGCTAAACCTCCTTGGAGAGCCACTCTCTGCCAGCTCTCCCCATGCCCCGGTGCTTCGGGACATCCAGCACCTGGTGTGGCTCTGGCAGACCCAACTGCGGGTAAGGGGGAAAGCAGAAGCGGTGCTTGGCATTGCATAAGGGAGTTCCTCACCATCTCCATTTATATCAATTTTGTCAAACACCATGTCTGTGAATTCCTCAGCCGTCATCGTTTCGTTGCACCGGTTGATGGCTCGAATAGCCTGGAGGGAAAGAAGACAGGGAGGACAATTACTGAGGGCTGTGCAGATGTGTGTGCCCATCAGTACAAGTGACTAAGTGACCGGACTGGAGAGGCCAAACTTTTTTGTGGGCACTTAGCTTCTAAAAAACTTCTTCTAAAAAACTGGAGATTAAAATCGCTTTAAAAGGGCAATCAATGCATTAAAAGATTAAGTGGGCATACTGGGATAAGCCAGGAGCCGTTCACCTCTCAAAATCCCGCGATTAATTCAAGTGCTTATCTGAGCCCAGGTTTCAGTGGACGTGGTTAAACCACCTGCGGCGGGAAGACGAGGGGTTGCTGCGTGTCGGGGCGTGCAGGGGCCGCGGGGGTGTGGGGTGTTCCAGTCAGGCCAGCCCGCTGGGAGCACTGGCAGAGGACAAGCAGCAGGTTTGGCCAGTACCTGCTAATTTACCAGGGAGTTGTCTTCTGGGCTGGAATATTCCTGTTACAGCCTTTCTGTCTACCCGAGTCTAACGACTGTCGTCTGTCGTAAAAATGGAAGGAGCTGAGCCCACTCACTTTGATGATATTCAGCAATTCTCCCCGGTCAATGCAGCCATTCCCGTCCACGTCGTAGAGCTTGAAATACCATCGCAGCTTCTGATCCACCTTCCCTTTCAGGACCAAACTCAGAGCTGCCACATACTCCATAAAATCTATGTAACCATCCTAAAAGCAGAAAGTTAGAAGCTAGATGAGCTTAAAAGCAAAGAGTCAGGCAGGAGGGGATTTTCCTGGTCCCTTTGGGAAGTGCCCACTGGAAGACTCCAGCGAGTGGCCGCCACCATCAGAGCAGGTTCAAGCCAAGGCACCGTGCTGTGAGGGCTCCACTGAACCCATGCAGAGCTGGTGCGTGGTGGTAACGAGCGAACTCGCCGTGTGTGCCTCGCTTGGGGGCTAACGAAGCCTCGAAAGCCAACCCGTGCTAAAGCAATCTCTTTATGCAAAGCGGTGGTAATTCAGAGGCCGAAGAGGAACAGGCTTATGCAGATGAAGCCCGGAGGATTACCTAACGTTATCCCACGTGCACACACCTGCAGCTCTTCCCTGCTGCAAGGGGGTCTCACGTGCAAAGCTCCAGGAGAGGAACCGGCTCAGGAATTACCCCCACACCTGGGGAGGTGAAGGCACGGCTCTGTTGCGGTGCCATTTCTATATCTGCTTCATATTTGGTTGCGTCAAAAGCACAAAAAATGGTTTTATCTTTAACTTTCCTCCTAGGTGTTTGCTCACCCCATGGCATTAGGACCATTCAGCCGGGTCTCCAGCCAGGGTGATGGTACTGAAGCAAAGCTGGGCTGGGGTGAGCGTGGTGCCTCCAGGCACTGCCCCGTGGTGCTCCCCGCAGAGCATCGTGCTGGCACGTGCCAGCGAGCTACAAAGCACGTTGAAGGGAGATGGTACATCCTGTAAACCAGAGAGTTGTGAGGAGGGAATAAGCCAGGGTTTTGTCAATGAACAAAGCCACCGCCCCACGGGGCAGGTTCAAGAAGAGATCATCTGCTTCATCCCTCTGCTGCAAGAGCCAGATTAGGTATAAATAGTTACTGAGCCCCGTTCCCAGCACGATTTCCTGTGCATCAACTCCCTTTTCAGGCATGCGTTCAAGCATGGGGCAGTGAGCAAGCTGAAGGCCAAGGCATAAACAGAATACCTAAAGGATTTAAGGCCTAAATTGTATTATTTTCATTGGGATTAAGCCCACTAAGCCTTTCAGGTTGCCATAAAATATATTCCTCTTATCACACACGGGGTGCAATTTCAAATCGTTTGCAACTAAAGGAGGATGTTGTTTCCTCTCGGAGACAGAGCATCCACCTGCTCCTCTGGCACGGCTCCCGAGACAGGACAGCAGCGAGACCGAGGGGAGTGCAAGCTCGGGGCTGCCCTGCTGCGGGCTCCGGCACAGCCCCGGCCCGGGGGGCGCAGCCTCTCCATGGGGAGCAAAAGGGCAAGCTCTGTATCATATGTGACCAAGCACATCTAATAAAATCAATGAAACTGTAAGCCATTTATAATTTAAAACAATAGGAAGCCAAACCCGTTCTGTAAGCCATAGCTCATGCCTCGCTGCATGGCTGGGAACTCGCTGTTTCTGCATGAATGCAGCACTTGTTCTCACGCCGCTTGCTTGTTCCTTGCTTGTCACAACATTCGATATTTAAGGAATAAAGGGCACTTCTTCTCAAACGGATCACAGACTACCAGATAAAACCCCGCTGTTTTAATAATCTGAAACTCAAAAGGAAATATCCATTCTGAGAGAAGCCTCCTTTCTCCCAGGGCAGCCAGCAGGTGAGGCAATCTTGCTGACACATTTTTGCCTGACATAACTGATTTTGTATTTTCTGAGGCCATAGAGAATAGACCCTGCACACTGAGGTACCTTCTACAGCACATTCCCCCAAATACAGCACACACGATGGCACGCGGGGAGCAGAGCACAGCCCATCCCTGCCCAGGCTGAGCGCGAAGAACAATATTTACCTTATTAAAGTCAAACGTCTCAAACATTTGCTCAACGTATTTGTTCGCTGATGGACTCAGGTTTTTCAAGCCAAAAAACTGTTTGAACTCGTACAAGGTGAGCTGGCCAGAAGGACACTCCGTCATGAACTTCTTATACCACTGGTGGCACTCGGTAGTGCTCAGCTCCTCCACGGTTTTCCCATCCATGTTCCCCATCTCCGCACAAAGTGCTGGTCACTTTGCACCCAAAAATGGATGTTTTCTGAAATTTTGAGGGCTTCCCTTTAAATTCTGCTTCTTGCCTTTAAAGTCCAAACGTCTCCAGTGCTGCAGTAGAGGGACAAAACAGGCTGCCTCGTGCGTGGGCTGTCCCGATTCGGTGTCGGTCGGTGCTGATGGATGTAAAAGTCGCCTCTCCCCAGGAAAACTCAAAAGGACAAAACCTCTTTGGACCAGAGAGTGACATTTAAGTACCCAGCAAATCCCTCGCTGGCCAATGAGGCTCAGGGGGGTAATGGGCTCCTGCCAGGCATTAAGAGTTCAGGGCTAAAATAGGAAGAAGGTAAAATGGGAAAGTCTTGCAGATTACAGGCCCAGCAGGAGATTACAAAGGTGGAATTTTCTCACTGATGATGTAATCTCCTAATCCACTCCATTTATGATTTTGTGGGGGGTTACATGAGCAATTACTTTTGCACCAGAACCAGAGTAACAAGCAAGAGAGAAAACCACTGGGAAGTCTTTGTGCTGCTCCTGTCTCTCGTAGCTTGACTCTGGCTGGAGGATTTCCAGGTGGGGATGTCAAACTGAGCCCGAAATTCAGGGACATGAGAAAGTACCATTTCAGTTCCTGTAAGAGATGCTGTATGAGGATAAATCTGGTGTGCTGAGACAAACATAGAAACATAACTGCTTTGAACAACAAAGCTTTAGGTGCTTTAAATGCTGACATGAGATGCTATGATGATCTTCTCCCAGGGAAGCTCCCTCTCCACCCGGCTGCTGGGGCTCCATGCTCAGTCCCTCTGGTCCTGTCACTTGAGCGTTTCTTCCACAGAATCGCCCCACACACAGCACATCACAACTTTAAGACAAAGAGCCCAACTCCAATGTGTCACAGAGCTCGTTTCTGCACTGAAACAAGTTGGGAGTAACTCTGTTAAAGCAGGTGGTGTTACACAAGCGTAAAACAGTTATGAAAAAGGAATTAGACTGAGGAACGCTAATTGGATGTGCTATTCCTGCCCTTGCCAGCAGCAGCGGGCCTGGATCCCTGCTGGGAACTGCACCGACGAGCCAGGTGAGTCTCTGGTGGGTGCCCTGAGTCTGACCCACCCAGCCAAGGGCTGCAGTTCATTAATAGCAGAAAGGTTGCATATCCCATGTGGATACAGGCTCACCAACTCTTCCCAGAACTACTTCCTACCAGTACATCCCATTCTCCAAAACAGGAGGCTGAAATGTTTAATGCTGCCTCCTGGAGAAGAGCTGCAGGGATGTGCTGCCTCAACCTCAGCTCCAATTGCCATCTCATTTCTGAGTGTCACAAATGAAATGTGCTTTTCCATTCCCTAAGAAGTGTGCTTTTCCTGTGCCTTGGAAAGAAGATGTCCTTTCAAAGAAGGAGCAGAATTAAGGCTCAGATGAAGAAGCTATCGAAACCTCCCCAGGTTTGGCAGCGTGTGCTCGGGTCAGGCTTG
This sequence comes from Apaloderma vittatum, assembly GCF_000703405.1. Classification (NCBI taxonomy): domain Eukaryota; kingdom Metazoa; phylum Chordata; class Aves; order Trogoniformes; family Trogonidae; genus Apaloderma; species Apaloderma vittatum. The sequence goes on from NW_009733743.1 coordinate 19,241, forward strand.
TGCAGGCGAGCCCGGCAGGGCGGCCGTTCGTGCCTTGCACTGCTGACACCCAGCGCCTCTGTGTAAGCAGGTGGCAATAAATGACAGGACGAGTTGGACCGGGTTTTTAGAGCAAAATCCACACTGCGTGTTTTTGTGGGGAGCAGCGACGCAGCCTCACCACCCATTCCTTGGCTCACGTGCTCACTGCTGCTCCTAACTCGGGCACTCGATGGGAAGCTGAAGCCACACCGGTCACTGCTTTCATTGCTGGGGCTTTATTGCTCTCAACTACGGCTTCGTGTTCAGGACGGGTCTCCATTTCACAATGTTTGCACTCTGGACATCAATCACCTTCCTGGTGTGATCGGTGTCGCGGCTGTAGCCGTACCCGCAGGGCGGGCTTCTGCG
>NW_009733743.1:19697-22435 GCF_000703405.1 Apaloderma vittatum
ACGGACAAAAAAAGGAATGAAGCGAGTGGCCAAAGGCTGGCCCCTGCCGTGATGTGCTGGGGGGGGCGGCGTGCGAGAGACTTCCTGCGCTGCTGGGGTCCCCTCTGCTCCCTTTGGTCCCTTGACATCTTTGCCAGGGTCTTCAGGTGTTTTTGTCACCTGTGGAGCAAAAGAGCCAGACAAACATACTGCAGTTGCCTCCACACTTAGAGAGTGCCAGCCTGCGTACGCTCGCTGCAAGGGCAGGCAGTAGGCAGCATATGTGCTGGGAAAGCAGGTGTTTATATTTCTTTAGCTAAAAATCAAAGCTGGTGTTACTTAAAGTGAGTCTAAAATCAAAGGATGTGCTGGAAATACAGAAGTCATTCAGTGGAAATAAAGCATACAGAGAGAAAGCACACACCGGGACTCAAAGGACTTGATTCTCTCCTGACTTGCATTTCAGCTGGGTATTTGTAAGGGTGCAGAGTGGTAGGAAGTGCTACCTAGTTTCCAGTGTTCCCACTGTCGGTCTGACCTGGCTCTCCTTTCATCACTTTTCGGGAACACTACATTTTCCTTCTGTGTTTAGCCCAGGAGAACCCCAGTCCCAGACAAGGATCTGGTTTATAACAGCTGTAAGTGACAGCAACGCAAGCTCCTTGTAAATTCTTCACGAAACCGCAGCCGTGGCAAACCAGCCATGAAAACGGTTGAACCCAGCCTGACCACAAGATGCGATGGGGCGCATCGACAATGACAGACACGTAACGCTGTCCTTTATGAGCACAGCCCGGGGCATCTGCTCGACAGGCTCCACATCCCTCCACAGGTATCACACAACTCCCTGTTCGGCCAATCAGTTTTGCTGAATTCTACGTGTTTGGGTTTTTCCCCCCAGAAACGTGAAGGGAAAAACAGGGTTATTGACTCTGGTGAGGTAAGATCTTCCTTATCAGCAGTTGGGTCACATTTCCAAAGTCTTGGAGCAAAGTCACTGTCACCACCCGTACAAACGGCACAGGGACCGGGGACCACAGGAAAAACCCCTTTTTTTCTGTGCACTTGCATGACCCCTTTGCAGAGAAGGTGGTGGGGATGTGTGCCCTGCAACAGATGGGGCTCACTTGTCCCCCATGGCTCCTCAAAGGCTGTGTGTGCTTGACTGGGAAAGCCTTTCCGCTGCTGTTACTTAAACATGACTCAGTTATCTTGTTTTCATTGACGACACCTCTGCGTGAATGGAAACTGGCTCTTCCTCTCAGCAATTAGCCGCTTTACTCGTGGGCACCCGAAATAAATGCTTTGCCGTCTGGCTTTATTTTTAACCTTGTAAAGAGGTTTCCTAGTTTCCATGATGCCACGGCTTACTCGGTGCTCTATTTCTGCTCCCTCTATCTGGCCCTGAACACTGGCTCCTAAACCTATTAGGATGGGGATACCCACAAATTGTTTAGAAATCTCCTTAAAGCCTTTGAGGGAAATGACCAGATCTTTTGTCACTCGTTTCCACCTGCCAGATACTAGAAAGGCTCCGTCACTGGAGCTCTGGACAGGTGCTATTTCAGCAGTTACGGCAGTAACATCAGTCTGCTTTTTCCACAGGGGACAAAGTAATGTGATTTTCACTTGTGAAGAGCAAACTTTGCACCACTACATTAATTTCAGCAAGGTCCATGTACCCCTGCTCTGAATGCACTTAGACTGTTCAGAAATGATTACACTCACATACGTGCGTGTTTGCAGCTCACGGCCTTTCTCGCTCTGGAAGATAAGAGACAAGTAAGCACACGACTGCCTGCTGCAACTGCATCCACCCAGCAGGAAGGCATTCATGTTATTAAAGCATTTGGGGTGTGGAGGCGAGGCCGTAGCTACTTTGAAAACCCAGCTGCTAAGTCATGTAGACGCTTCCGAGCTGTGCAAGCCTTGTGTGCGCTCGGCGATAGAGGGAGGGCTGACAGTCATCTCCAGTGACGGGCAGGGAGTGCTGAGCTTGGGGCTTTGCTCTTGCCGTGGGGTTCATCTGCCCTGGGCGTTCCTGCTCATCCTCTGGACCTTCTAAAGTTTGGCAGAAACATCCGTCCTGCCCGGGGGAGCACACCTGCTTACGTGATCGCTGTCTTTGAGGGCAAGCACCAGCTCAATGCGCACAGTGTTATTTATGGCACTGGCATTAAGAGTCCTGCATGATCCTATTGCACTCAACCATACATTTAGAGAGCCTTAATCCCTCCCAAATTGTCTGCTGACTCTCCAAGAAGATCCTCACAGGTGGAGCCACAGAGAGATGGCTGGATTCAGTAATCTAGTGAGCACGAAGGGTTTGGACACCCATCCCAGGCGAAGTGTTCCCCTGCACCGCTGCCGCCCCTCCTTGCTCTGCAGCAGGGGGATCCCTGCTCCTGCAGCTCCCACTTATCCGCATGGAGCCATCCCAGGACTGTCACGTGCGGTTTGACCTGATCTCTCAGCAGCAGCGGGGAGAAGGTGGCTGACGGCAGCGCTGATGGATTTGCGTGGCAGGGGAGGGACGATGCATCACACTGACACTGTCGGGACCCTTATGGCTGGAATATCCTTGTCCTGCGGGTGGACAGGGTGTACGTCCCATCCACCAGCAGTACAAGGGTCTTCCCACCCCCTGCCCACATGAAGGGAGCCTGGGGCTCTCACCTGCAAGGTCATCGTCCTGGCGGGGACCCTGGCACACTGGGCCATCTGGCATGGAGGCTGGAGGCAGCGCTGCAGGGCTGGCT
>NW_009733743.1:22466-22804 GCF_000703405.1 Apaloderma vittatum
GGGGGGGCCATTGTGACACCGAGAGGTCACCGGCGGGGTGGCTGTCACAGAGGTTCCCCTGGCCTGCTCGGGCAGAGGAGCACATGGACATGAGGAAGGTGCTGTTTCTGGGGTGGGACAGGGGAGGAGTTGCACCCTACAGGAACGGCGGCTGCTGGCCCCACTACCTGAGTCGAGAGGTGGCCTTGGCAGCATTTCTCTTTCCACAGGTGTAGTTTGCTGTTCCGCAGCCACATATGAGGGTTTCTCCTCCCATCCCCTCCCCATCCCTCCCCCGGATGCAGCAGGGAGCTGTGCCCCACAAGCTCTTTGACACCCTGCGCAGGGCGAGAGACGCA
>NW_009733743.1:22835-25205 GCF_000703405.1 Apaloderma vittatum
TCTTTGCACACCTGCGAAGGGCGAGATCCGCATCTGTGGGGCGCAGCTCCTCACCCTGATGCAAAGGCAGATTGTTCTGGGGTGTTTACCCATCCTCAGATCAAAGGCAGCCTCACACCACGGTGTGTTACATCAGAGCAGTGCTCACACGGCTATTTCTATGCCACAAAATCTGCTGGAGATCTTCCAAGCACCTTCCCGTGCTCCGCCCCCAGCCTGGTCCCCCTGTCCCTTCAGCTGGATGGCCTCTGTCACTCAGGAGATCACAGCGAGTGGCATTCGTCCTCTCTCAGAAATCCACCAAACCGGGCATCTTTTCTGTGTCTTTTGAGTTTGCGCTCTGCAGAAGCCAGCCTGCCCAGCAGCACTCCTAGCATGCTCTTACTAAGCTTTTTCTGGTCTTCTGGGAGGAGGTCTATGCTTTACTGGGAGACGGAAGGTAAAAAGTGAATATTTTTTGTCTGGGAGTGTGCACATAAGCTCTTGCAGGCTTGTTTAGCAGCTTGTGTTACCTAGGATAATAAATTCACATCAAAACACACACATCCCTTCATGTCGGGAGGAATATGTTTTCCTTCGCTCACCACCCAGGGTGAGGCAAAACCATCGTTGGTGGGGTGGCACGGGTACAGCTCACCGCCCCCGGAGCTCCTGGGTGCTGCTCTGGCGTCCCCCCCTGCCCTGGGGCAGAGGAATGAGCTGTCAGAGAGCTCAGTCCCACATTCTGTTCCTGAGGAGTGTCCCCGCAGCCCTGACACCCTTTGAAGTCTCTTTGGTGTAACAACATTTTGTGGGACACCTTTGCACAGGAGCCCTGGCTTGCTCGTTGCACGGGGTTTTATGGGCTTCTCCTCTTCGCCTCCCCCTCTTCCTTGATGTTGTCTCTCTGTAAATCCCATTCAATTTGTTCAGTCAAAGACTGAATATCATCGAGCACGTCTTGCGTATCTTGCAAAGATATCATGTCCTTTGTCTCTTCAGTAGTGAGCGGGTCCTTCATTTCATCTGATTTCTGTTCTCAAGCGGTGCCAGGGAATTTTCTTTCAACGTCTGGGGCTCAGCGAAATGGGTTCCCATGAAGAGCTGACTCCAGGAGGAACGTCATTTCCCAGTTTCCATCCTACCACCTCTTTTACTTGCAGGCAGGACTATGCCTTTTCCTGCGCTCTCAGCTAGAGCAGCGGTGCAGGTCCCCGCGGTGTGTTCCCTGGGCAGCGAGCTCAGGGCGTGCAGAACTCACAGGGCTGTTTCCTTTTCCTGCGTCACGCAGAGAGCAGTTAAGATAACTGTCAGAAAGGGTGCGAGTCCCACTAATTGCAGCCCTTGTGCAGGGCACGGAGCCGTCCCTGCGGCATCATCTGCTGCTCCGAGAGCAGATCGCGGAGGGTGGTGGGAGCTGGGCACAGCGGGACAGAGCCGCACGTCTGCAGACCAGGCCAAACTCCCCCGAAATCACCTCAAATAGTTATAACCCCTACACTGCAACCCCGGTATTGAATCCACGTGGTACGATGCTTAACTCTCTTTCTCATCCCCCGTTTGCCTTTAATGTTAATTCACTTTAAGTGCTGCCTGACAACTTGTGCCGTCAATAGTTTTCTTTCTGAAGTATCACAACAGTGCTCTTTTTTCATTGTTCATGGGTGATTTAATGTGTTGCCCTAATTCTTACTTGGTGGGGAAAAAAGGTTGTGAAAAGCGTAGTTTCAAAGTGGTTAAATAAGTTCTGTTTATTACTGAAAAAAGAAATCTATATAATTTTGAGTCTCAGAGTGTGGTGGAAATAAAAATAGATACAAGCCAGGATGATCTTACCCTGAGGCTGTGATTCAGAATTAATGTTTTGACAGCTATTTTGGGTTTAAAGTTCTCCAGAAATCCCAACATTTATTAAAAAACAATGTTACTCATTAACTCTCAGTTTTGCCTTGCACAACGCAGAAGATCTTTGACAATGCTAGACACTCGCATTTGTATCTGAAACAAGAAACTATTCCCTCTGACTTTAAGCTTTTGCACCAAAAAAATCACAGACTCTAGTAACACGGGTCATGCTGTGGGGGGGAGATGCTTCTGGCCGTGCAGAGTCCAGATGTCCACAGAGGGGCTCGGGCTGGTGCAGGACGGGGAGTTTAACGCTCAGTGAAACGCTTCTTCAAAACTCGGTGCTCATTTGCTTCCTGACACACACAGGGCAGAGGGAAAAGGTTCCACTTCACCTCCCCCTGGCTCCGGCTGCTTCCCCTTGTGTCGCAAGGGCACCTCCAGATCTCAGGCAGGACCTGAGGTCCCACCGGGGGAGCGGCTTCCAGGGCTCTTGGGGCGGGGGAGCGCAGCCCTGGGGCCGGGGGCGGTGGAAGGCGAACAGAC
>NW_009733744.1:0-3130 GCF_000703405.1 Apaloderma vittatum
CAACCCCTAGCATTCTGTGATTCTGTGATTAATTTTACATTTGCTGAATTAAGCTATCATAGTCTTTTTGAGCATTGCTGTCATGTTTGCACCCCAACTGTCAATGCGTTACAGGTATTTTATAGTTAATTTGACTATGTAGGCTGTAAAGTATAAAAGTTATATCATTACTAACTGTATAATTCTATGTTTATTCTACAGAATGATAACCTTAAAATTTAAATAAATCTTTGGAATACTCTGCCTTATTTTGACTTAACGTTTTAATATCTAGTCGGGTATTGCTAAAACAACAGGAAGAATACAGGCAAATTTCTATATTTTAACCTTTATTTTAATTAAGTTCTATCATTTACAGACATTTCCAATAAATTCTCAAACATAAAAAACCAATATATTTATTTTTCACAAAATTTGAGAGAAAGTTTTAAGATCACATTTCCACTTTTCAAAATGTTTTCATCACCTTCCTAGTTTGTAACATAAATTATCTAGAAAAGAAAGCAGGACTAAAAAGAGGTCAAGTCGATCTCTTTTATGTCCAAAAAAAAAAATTAAATCCAGATCAAAATAAAACTCAGCTGTGGTTCTTACAGACAAGTAATTTTGTTGTTTTTCAGAAAGTATTTTTCCTCTGCCTCCCTCTAATGAAACAAGGAGATCATTAATTCTACATTCCGCATATGAAACCACTTAGTCTGACCTCAGACATTACCGATCACATCCCTTCCTGCCCAGTAAGCCCCAGCTCTCAAAAAAATATATCGCTTTTCCTTTCTTACTAGAAGCTAGCAAAGCACTCAGGCCAGAACATTATTCCTAATACAAACATCCATTATTAGTTACAAATACACCTCTGTATTCTGATGTGAAGCTCATGGCCCTACAAGGAAGAGAAGACAGCCCATAGAAGCAGTAATGAAGGACAGATACTACTTTATATTAGTAATATCTATATGACCTTGCACATTCAAGTTACAGCACTATGGACTTCATCACTCCTTTCTCATGGCATTGTAAAGTTACAAAACAAAACCAGTCCTCACTGTAGTTTAATTTAAAAAAATTCACAAAAAGGATGTTTAGGAAGCATCCGTTCTCCTGACCAAGATCAAGGCTACAAACCAGAAAAAGCAGTCTTGCTTCCCTGAAAAGGTTAAAACATTGAACAGCTGTTAATCTATGGGCTTTAGAATGCACCAGCTTTCAGAATTAGGTAAGTCTGATATAAGGACAGCCATTCAAACTGTAAGATCTGGGATCATCCTAGGCTAGCTGTGTAAAGACAGGACAGCAAACAAGAAAGATAATAAAGCAAGAACGTTCCTAACAGGTAATTTTCAGAAGGGATTGACTGTGCAGTGCATTGTCACGATGAATCAAAGCCATCTATCATATGGTCACTCTGCAGCTTTCTCTGAAGCTGAGGGATTGCATCTTTTACTTCATGTTTATCTAAGGCAGCGCATCACTGTGGATCCAAGCTTGACATTGATTTCTCAGCAGCTTATACGATGTGGAAAGCCACTTCAGCTACAATATCGTAAAAAGGTTGGTTTTTTTTTTTTTTGCTGCGTGCTAATTTACCAAATTCTCACAGAAGAATATGAGAGCTTTTTAAAATGCAAGATTCACCACAGGGGAAACAGCAGTTAGCTCTGCAAAGGAAAAGTGTCACATGGCTGAACACGTTCTCTCATTATTCCCAGAAGCTACAGAAGTAGCTAGAGACAGAAAACTGACAATAATTATATTGCCTAGAAACTGACAGCATACATAAATCTACTGTATTAGGCCTTTTTTCATTGATCTACTTTCCAAAGCTCATTTCAGCATTAGCCCGGAAGTAACATTGTGCAAGACACTGCTCTTCAGTTTAAGGAAGATTTGGGTGGATTTTTTTTTTCCCCACTTACTCTGATAATTAGAGTTTTGTGTGGTTGCTCTCTCTGTCCTGTGGCAAACTGAATTGCCATGATTTTTGGCTGCAATTTTCTTCCTTAGTAGATTGTCAGTAATACATGAAAGAGAAAGCAGGCGTGCTTAAAGGAAGAGTAATTCAGCCCTTGTTGAAATTGTTGTATGTACAACGTAAGCCTGCGGTGATGGCAAGACATCTATTCAGTCCTGAGTGTCTGTTTATGTCAAATCACAAGAGCACAGTGCAAGTAATCTAGACCCAGCAAGAATCTTTTACTGAACTAATTCTGATATAACACCAGAAGAAACCATGAAGCAGAGGTATATATCTCAGGGGAAAATAAAGGTTGGTGATGCTACAGAAAAGTGTTAGCACAGTACTGTTAGACTGGTCCATATGTGTTCCTGTAGTTATCCTAAAGGCCAGTAAATTAAAAGAGAGTTAACGTCCCCTTATTTAGGTACCAGATCCAGCCTGCACTATTACTGTTCCTTCAGGGATCTCCAGACTGAGGGCAGGAGCAGACTAGCCCAAGTGGAAGCCAAAGTTAACCCCCCCACACATTTTAAACTTCCTACATTTATTAAATCAGCATTTCCGTTTTGCTGCTGTTTATTGCTTAAGGGTGCCTGACAGTCTTAGTTTCCTGAGTAAGCGCTATGCCTTTGCTGTAAACAGATTACAAATGAAATTAAAAGTCTGGAAAGATGGTCTATTAAATTAACCTACTACTTATGATGATACTTTATTTCTCAGATTTTTGTTCATATTGGTACGCATTTATGTTATTTTGGAGGTCTAATTACCAATATGATACTGTATCAAGTAATAACAATTCAAAGCCAGAAAGTATGTCAAGAATTGTAACACTTCTATAGCCAGATCTACTGCATATTGGATATTAACAAGTAAAATGTGTCGTTTTTAGCATGACAAGATGAAAGTTAATAACCATGTTTCTCATATAAGTGTCAGAACATACAATCTCCTTGAATTAATGTTAACAGGTTTGCATATTGCTCATCATACAGTTTTTTGGTGTTACTCAGCTTCATAGTCAATATGAAGGAAAAAAGAAGATCAGAGTAGTTTCAGTCTCAGATATTTTTATAATTTCTACAACGTACACAGAATATACATACATATATACTGAAATATGTACACATATACTGAGAATTGTGCAGTTTTTTAATATGGGAGGGGGGGAAG
>NW_009733744.1:3161-16110 GCF_000703405.1 Apaloderma vittatum
GGGGGGGGAGAGGGAAGAACGAGACAGGTGGCATCACAAAATATAGTTGTGTGAAGAATATTCCAGAATATATATTCTCCATGGTTCCTGGAACTTCAGGTTCCAGATCTCATATATCTATTCATTCTACTCAGGGACACAATTTCACTTTTGCTTTTAGAGGAGTTACCCAAGTGTGTACATGGCGTCACAGAGGCACCCACAAAGCAGACAGGGCAGCTACTAAAAGTTAAGATTTAGTTCAGCCAGGAAGCTACTACCCCAGACAAGTTATATTCCAAATTAAGGTGCTAGCTGGTAACATATTAGTATACGACTTGGTTCAGGAATTCACGACCACTCCTGTAAGAAAGATGATTCAAAACACACACACGCTCACTCATAGAAGAGGAGAGAACACTTCTGAGCCAGAAAAGGACACGCTTACCCACAGAGGCAAGTGGTCACTCAGGGACACGTCAAGAAGTATCACTCACCAGTGGAAGAGGGCTCTCAATCCCAGGAAACTCCCTTGGGCCATAACCCAAATCCAAGGAGAATGCCCCCAGTCGCAGATTCACTACTCCCACCAGAACCCACTCCAAAGGGCTTTCTGATGAGGCAGGGCCCACTTTATACAAAGCCTCACCTGGGGTCATTTCTAATTAACCAGGTGCCAGCACACGAAAGGCAAGGCAAACACCTGAAGCAAAGTCATCAGGTCTTAATTGCCATCCTCATCAGGTGTGTGGGCAGGGCTGTTGTCAGGGTGGATGCAACTGCCGTGCATGGAAAACTTATCAGCCCTATAAAGCAGGTTTTTCAGGAGACAGAACAGATATAAATCACACATTCGTTCAGCACATCCAGACTCCTGAAGCAGAGGAAAAAGGAAAAAAACTTGAGGGATTCAAGTTTCTTTCCTTTCACTTCCACTTCAGGAGCCAAGCGGGGGAATATTGCTGATGCCATCCTCAGGTCCATCTACCCCTCCTGCAACCTGTTCCCACGCTGTACCCTGGTACAAGGCACAGCGTGTGCTTAGGACATTTGGTTCTCCAGGCTCATACAGGAGACAAAGCAGAGAGAGTGACAGAGCACTGGCACAGGCTACCCAGGGAGGTTGTGGAGCCTCCTTCTCTGGAGACATTCAAAACCTGCCTGGACGTGTTGCTGTGTGACTTACTGTAGGCAATCCTGCTCTGGCAGGGAGGCTGGACTAGATGATCTCTTGAGGTCCCTTCCAAGCCCTCACATCCTGTGATTCTGTGAAAAGCAAAGCCTCTTACAACCTATTGCCCAGCCAGCAGCCCAAGCACCATTACTCCCTTCTGGTTTCAGGTGGAACGAAATATGTAGGATTCTTTTACAAGGATAGTTACACCTATGCAAAAAAAAAGCTTCAGTCTGTAAGTATTAAGGGTGTAGTTGTTCTACTGCTTAAACCCTTTTGGATGACACTGGCTAACTCCAGTTAAAAGCACAAAAGATTATCTGTACAGGATGGAAAAGAGCCTAAAGCAAGGAAATGCCTGTGAAGTCCCTCACAAGTTCCCATTTCTAGTACTGCATATCCCCAATTTAAGAAATTTGCCAAAATTTGAGATGCTGAATAAATAAAGAGCAAGAAAAACTTCACATTCAGTGTTGTCTTCACCTAAAATTAACATCTGCATTGTCCATAGAGCAGCCTAGCTGCAGAAAAGAGATGTATAGTAGTTCCTTAAGAAATGCACCATATCCACAATCTCACATTTACGTATTTTTAGGTAAAATTCAGCACTGAAGAATTTCTGTCTTTGACTCCATGACACAGTACTGCATTTCATTTTTTTTTCTTCCATGTACCTACAGTTAGTGTTAGGAAAGAACAAATAAATATTTCTACAGAGACAATTATTTTTTCCACTGACCTGAAAGGAAGGAAAGATAAGAACCAGACAAGTAAACAAATGAACAAACTGAGAAATAATAGAGCAAACTAGACTTGATATTACTTATTGTCTCAATTTGATTTTTAATTATTTTTTAAAACCATTCTGGGATGAACTAGTATAACCAACATAGTTAATCATTGAAATATGTTACATCTCAACTTATGATCCAAGAACTTGTTGTCCAAGAGGGACAGCATTGTTTAATAACAACGAAGAGGGAGTCATAATAACATAGTCTCTCTATTAAACTCCAATCTACTCTATTAAACATTTTTTAAAAATCCTTGCTTTGGAACCAATTAAACTAATTTTTATAGAGAATCACTGTTAAGCTCCACCGTTTCGATGTTTTCTAATACGCTAGCAATTAAAGGTTCTGTTGCATACTACTTGCATGTTGCTCACAGGTTACGAAGAACAAGAAAATATCATAAATATTTTGTTTCACTTTTATTAAAATATATTATTGTAATCTTTTTTCCAGGAAATCATTTTCCCCTTATCATGCATGGAAGTCTTTTAAATTGTTTTTTAAGGGTACCAGACTATTGTGCATTGGGTATGTCAATCCTAACAGCAAAGCCAGTTAAAACTCCCGCTTTCTAATCCAATAAACTCTAGCATCTCTACACAACCCTTAGAATCTTACACCTCTCCCTCTATAAGTACAGAAATATTGTTTATGTTCAAGTGAAAGGTAATGAAGAATCGTGACTAGGTGAAGAAGCAGGACCTCCTGGTGCCCCTCACTTTGTCTGTGACCCTGTGACAGGCACAACCTTGGCTGGATTCTGAACAGTCTCCTTCTAGGCATCTTGACAAGCCTGAGAGGTGGGCCTATGCCAACCTCATGAAGTTCAACAAGGCCAAATGCAAAGTCCTGAACTTGGGTTGGGGCAATTCCAACCACAAATACGGTGGATTGAGATCAGACCTGCAGAGAAGGACTTGGGGATACTGTTTAATGAGACTCTTAACTTGAGCCAGCAGTGTGCACTGGCAGCCCAAAAAAGCCAATTGTATCCTGGGCTGCTTCAAAAGAAGCATGGCCAGCAGGTCAAGGGAGGTGATTCTGGCCCTCTACGCTGCTCTGGTGGGACTTCACCTGCAGTACTTCATCCAGCTCTGGAGCTCCTAGCACAAGAAGGACATGGACCTGTTGAAGCGGGTCCAGAGGAGGGCCACAAAGATGATCAGAGGGCTGGAGCACCTCTCCTATGAGCTTAGAAATTGGGGTTGTCCAGCCTGGAGAAGAGAAGGCTCAGGGAGACCTTTCAGCAGCCCTCCAGTACCTGAAAGGGGCCTACAGGAAAGCTGGAGAGGGTTTTTTTACAAGGGCATGTAGCAATAGGACTCTGTGATTCCATTGCTGGCTAAATGGTGCTTAGTAAGCCTGGCTAAAAATCCCTCCCTTCCTGCTGTTCATACATAAGCTTCCACGTATCTGCCATAAGGAAAACAAAACCCATTCCTTCCTTAAGCAAACTGAAAGAACATTCAAAAACCTAAGGGGAAAAAAACTCTTGTGGCATAATGTGGATAAATCCTTTTTGTCTAGGGAGATTCTACAAGAGCTTTTACTCCATTAATCCCTCTTATTAGAAAAAGCAATGCCCCAATATCCACTCTTATCTCTTTTTTCCTCCCTTTTCCTTTTGCAGAGTCTGTTGGTGCCAACTATGCAAAGTATAGTCAAAAGAAAACACATGAAGTGACTTTGGAATCAGTGAAATAAAACCCTATCTCGTGAAGCTCTACAAGAATGATCTGCAATCTTTGCTGAACTATGGTTAACAGCATGCAAAGCATCCAAATTCAGTGAGTATAAGGACCTCACTACTAACATTACTGATTTTACTACTATTTGAACTATGTCAGTAATGTTGGCAATAGTGAAAAAGGTTCACATTAACACCATCAGGAGTATGAAGTGTTAAAAAGGAAAGTACCGAGTTAGAACACAATATGATAGATCTTTAAGACAGCATTTTGCTGCTGGGTGAATATATGAAAACCTACTTTTATCTAGCATGACTAAATTACTTTCTTAAGGTGGCTTTAATTTGGCACAATATTTTTATTATGCAAACAGAAATAGTTATTCAGTATTTTTATGCTTGTATTTTATACTTAGCAGCTTGTAAATGTATATTATCTTAATATTTCATGCAATCTTTGGGTTGTTAACATTCAGATAAACTGTATTTTTAAAGAAAATAAAGACTGGAAAAGCATCTGGATCCTATGCCAGTACATTAATCACTATCACTGTCTTCTTCCTATTCCACAAAGAGGGGAAATTGTATGCTAAAGATGATTAATCTTTTGAAATAAAGAAGAAAACCTTTTTATAATTTTTTCTCAACTATTTCTGAATCAGTAATTAGCTCAAAAGACAAGTTTCAGCACTTCTTGGTAAAGCAGATGGGAATTTGTCCATCTATGTTTCTTACAGAAAAATTTGTTGTAGTCACAACAAAATTCCTCATTAACTTTTTGACATTTTTACTACATTTTCCCTATTTCCTCCTTTTTTTTTTTAAGGAGAAAAAAAGCATGCGGCAAACTTTCCTCATACTTACTTTCTTTTCGTTTTCTGTTTTTTACACATATTTACACAACAAAAGCTTTAGATTGAAATAAAGGAAGAGGACAGATTTTCCCCTGTCTGAAAGAACAGATTTGAAGGCTGTTTGATACAGTTTAATGCAATATATATCACAATAATTTATATTTTTTCACACAATGCACTTCCAATCTACTTACTTCTCTAAGTTAGCTTGAAACTCCTCATTACAAACTTAGCTATAAGAAAAAGAAATGGAGATTTCATTACATTAGTGCAAAAAAAAAAATCTAGACTGACTAGCAACTTTGCCTTAAATCAAGCTTTTCACACCTTAAAAAGTATTAAATTATCTTTTTTCCCTAAATGAGCTTTTAAAAAATATCTGACCCTATTCATGGTTTTTCTTCCTCTCTTTCTTAAAAAGGGCTGTATTGTAATTCCTCCAGTAAGACAACTTACTTTGGTAGATCAGGTTAACTACTGAACATAAATGAAGAAAGGAGATGTCCAAAGGAGAACATCTGCTGCTGCTCCATCATGCATCTCCAAAATTAAACTTCAAAATTTTTGTGTCGATTTGCATGCATGAAGGCATCTCCCTTTTGAAATCTTTCAGTATTCCTGGGACTCTGCCATTATGTTTGAATGATTTAGAAAAAGTCTGTTTATATGAAAATTAGTAATTTTATTTTTGTAGTGATATCAGAAAAACCTTGCTAAAGGATCTGATTAAATCCTTGTCAAAGACTTCTGGCTGAGCCTCGGACTTCTAAGATAGCTTTGCAGAAAGCTTCCTGCTTTGGTTCTGTCTAATTTATGGATAATCAGTCAATCTTCATTCATGAATTACGTCTTTGAAATACAGTATATTCATTCTAGGTCATGTAAATTAAGTTCCCACTTAACATTTATCTTCTCTGATCCTGCTTTTTTTGTCTCCGCACATGCTTCTGCTGCCACGTGACATATAAATTAATGTCTCAGCTTTTTTTAATTGATAAATACATGCCTGCAAGATCGCATTTAGGTGGATTTGACCATTAGCAGATTAGATCTGTAGTTTCCTTATGCTGCATGGCAGCATACTAGGACATACACAGAATGAAAGCTCATTTGAGTCATCAGTCACTGAACAAGTAATCAGGCAATGAAAGATTCGAGTTTCTCACAAAGTTATAATATCCAAGCAGGATTTAACTTCTCTGAATCATTTTGAGGAGGTCTAGAATCAAAACTGTGTCCATGCAAATATTGCAGGATGTACATAGAAGAAAACATACGGAGTGGATGGAGTAGTGAAGTGGAGAATGAACATCTATCCATGACTGGTCCCATCGTTTCCTACCACGCAGCTTTAGAAAAGATTAGTCTGGAGCAAGCTAGGGAGTTACTGTTGTACATTATGTTAAGAGATGGGGCTAGCTGATCATTAAACTGAAGCATCACTGGTGACACCTCCTGTACTCCTCTAATTCATTGCATCCTCATACTCACTCATCCTGTCTTCATGCTAGCACTCATTCTATTCACCTGCAGAGACAACGAGCAAGATTTTCAGATTGTTAAGTAAATACAAAGGCCGTTATGAGCTGTGGATTTGTCACTTCAGCAATTTCATTTCCATTCATATGCTTTAGGGATCTCAGTTTGAGTGGGAATAAAGGCTTAGAGGGTTGTGCTAGAGGGCCATTTTAGCCTCATAGAACAGCCTATAATTTACATTTATCTGTGTCTGACAAGGCTGTGTATGGCAGGGGCAAGGAAATGTTGCTCCATATCTCTCAGGCTATTGATAATAGGAGTGATGGTTAAAGAATTACTAATGAAGTAACAGAGCAGCTCCTAGTCTTAAGGACTGGATGCAGAGAGCTTAGATGTACTTCACCTGTGATCGAATCCTCTGGATTGAAATGGTTCTCTTCACGATTGCAAGCCGTCATTCATAACACCAGCAGCAGCAGGTCTATCTCACAGAGTAATGCAAGAAGATCTGTTAAACAGTGGATATCGCTAACAACTGCAGCCTTTATTTTCTTCTTTTTCCTAAATCCCATCCTCTGCTCTCAGAAGAACATCCAGTTCAATCAGTAATATAGAGGATAGGACATGCTACCCAAATACAGTACAGCTGTTTACTCCATGGGCACAACAGAAATGCTGCTACAAGCAGATACTACATGACCAGCAATGATGTAGCACAGCACCAGAAATAGCATAGAAATACCTCACCCAGTCACACCGATCGGTTTTTCTGAGCAGTCTTCAGGTCTCAAAGGTCTACAAGTGCTCCCAACTCTTAAGTGTGTGCCCCCATCAATGGGTACTCCCCACCATTCCTGGACATAGAGTATGTTTCCTCTGAAAAGAGAATCAGATGATGTTACATCACATCAGAATTCAGTTTCCAGAAACACATTTTAGTGTCGCTTATTCCTCCTTCTGCCACAGATCTGCCCAGCCACTCCACCAGGCGAGAACAGATCCACTAGAAGGAAGCAATTGCAGGGGGCAACATTGAAGAGGGACACCTGAAAGCCACTGCTCGTAGGGTTTATGCCGATGTGGTTGAGAAGAATCAGCAAGAAGCACCTCAAATAGTTTAAAAACTGAAAAAACTGAAAATAATTTTGAAAAAAGCTTGTTTTTCAAGGACCAGAGTTGATTCACAGGCTGTGACTCCTGGGTTAGTTCAGAGCTAATCTCTGCCTGTTGCAGTTGACAGTATTACGGGCAACAGAGATATCGTTCTCCCATTTATGTGGCACATATTTTGAACCCATGTTTCACATCTGCTCTTCTTTCTTTACTCCAAAAGAAGGGAGGAAAAAAGAGAGCCATTACTAACAAGCAATTTGCAGTTAGAGGTAGTGTGAGTGGGAATTCCTCATATTCAGGTTACAATCTGAATAAAATCTTCAGTGCTGCCAAATTATTTTGCTTTTTTTCCCCTCTACATGTGTGTCTAATGTTCTACATATAAATGGAAATACTAGCTCTTTAGTCCTTACTCCAGCCAGCTGCAAGTCATGTGGCTGACAGTTAAATGGCCATTCTGAAGATCCTATCTGACGTTGCTGTGGCTTTACTGTGCCCCAGGATGTAGGTCACTGTTAGTGCACAGCCTTTGCTCCCATGATGCATTTAGATGATGGTACATTAACGTGACACTCTTTCAAAACAGAAGTCGAGAGATGTAAAATATGTTTCTCACGTAAATGATTTTTAATCTGTAATTTCCATGACTCTTGACATCTGCCATCAAATGAACATACCTTCCTGTGTTATTCTCAAGAGAAAGGCAGATTGTTGCCATCTCCACTGCCAGTACTCATCCTATCATCTTTAAATAATTTTATTCCTGGTTTCCAGAGGTGCAAAAGAGACTCCTGGGGAGCAGACCATTGTGGGTTTTTTGCACATGAAACACTGGAATGAAGAAAAACTCCTAGGACTAGCAAGCCTTGCTCCTCATGTCACACACGGTCACATCACGCAATACTTATAAATTTAACAAGATCCATCCTGAAGATAGGGCAGTACTTTTCCCTTTTCCAATCCCACTGAGAAGGCTGTTTCAAAACCTCATAAATCTAATGACTAGAACCTCATTGTTACTTCTAGATTGGACTTATGCCAGTTTAGTTGCATTAAGTAAAAATGTAAAAATATTAAAAACAAGCATATTACATGAAAGATAATGTCCATCTGTCTTGGCATCCTGTTTCCAGCAATGGGTAGTACCAGATATTTTGGGAAAGAGGTTAAGAATCAAGTACCAGAAGGGCAAGGAAGAGCTATACTAACTGTGACAGAAGCAGGCATGGTAACTTGAAATACACTAACTTGCCAATGGTAACAGAAATGAAAATTAACTGAAAAAAACCTATTTTTTTGGTCCTATTCCTTTCTGACCAGTCTGAGCCTCTGAAAGGCATTTTAGGAAAGAAAATTACAGGTTCATTATTATTATTATTTTTAAAAACTGTTTCTAAGTGGAGTAAATACAGGCTGAACCTTGACCTATGATGCCCATGCTTTTGCCATACCTGGGTTAATTTAAAACCAGTCTGTAATCCAGTCTGAAAAAACTGGCTGAATTGTGTGACAGTAGAGGTCACTAAACCGTAGGGAGTTCAGGACTTTGTATAGGTAGAACTATATGTTAATACCGCTGGCTAAAAAGAGTCACAGATGTGGCACTAACACTGCTAGAATCTGTTTTGAAACTTGTGAGATCAACTTTCTCTTACACTAGTCCATTTGACAAGAATCACCTGATTAGCCAAATATTTGCAAGTGAAATATTTAGTTCTTCAACACTTATATTTCACTGGATGAAAGACATCTTGGCGTTCGAATAGTGACTCCAAACAGCTACACAGACAAGCTCAGGGTCTTGACGTGGTAAGATCGATTGTGGTGAGTAGCAACATATTGAAAATTTTGTCGTTTCATTTTCACTGCACTTGCCATGAAACATTTTACAACTTCAGCTTATTAAGCTGGTAGCAGCGGAGAACATTCTTCTCAGGGCACTAACAACTCGGAATGCCAGTTTCATTGCCAGTGTAAGCACTGAAGCATTGATAGCTACATTCGGATTTTTTCCCCATGTCATATTTCATACTGGTTATGACAAGTTATTTGAGTGTGTTTGGAGAAGTGGGAAGAACTGAAGGGAGAATTGAACTGAACGTCACCTCTTAGAAGCCTGAAAATTAAAGAGGGATGTAGAGAAGCAAAAGTAACTGGGTGACACTAAGAGACAAAATGGAAAGACTATCATTATAGTAAGCTTGGAGACAACTGAGAACATAGCGGGTGGTAGAAAGCTGTGATGGAAAATTGTAGAGATGGATTTGTCTTCTATCATCTCCCAAATGATCCCAGAGCTTAACTTCCATTTTCCAGATCCCTCCCCACTAACCAATTAACTTCATAGGTCACAGCATCCCAAATCTTCTCACACATCACTTCCACTAAGTCCTTTCCCCATAGAAATTGTAAACACCTGGGGTAACAGAAGATGCTAACAGTGAAAAGAGCCACATTTTAAATTTCTGCAGTAATGTTACAGGTGTTCCATCTCCTGGTACAACCAGAAGGATGTAGAATTCAAACCCGTTTCCCCTGAGTTCAGTGAGACCACATTATATGTTTTAATCCAAATCACAACTTATAATACTAATAATCACCTGATAGTTGGTTTATATTAATTTTTTATGGGCGGAGAAGCTTCCCATCAGAATGGACAGTTCTGCTCACATGTAAACCACAGATAGTGTAGTTCATTGCCCACGTTTGGAAGGTCTGCATTACTACAAAGAGTGTTGGTTTCTGGAGTTAGTAAAATTAAATAGCCTTCTTTGTTCATAAAACATAAATCTAGGGTTAAAATGAATCTCCTGGCCAGCGGGCCAGCGGAGGTGATTCTGCCTATCTGCTCTTGTGAGACCTCACCCAGAAGAGTACTGCATCCAGCTCTGGAGCCCCCAATACAAGAAGGACATGGACCTGCCAGAGAGGGTCCAGAGGAGGGGCACAAAAATGATCAAAGGGCTGGAACATCTGTTCTATGAAGACAGGCTGAGAGAGTTGTATTGCTCAGCCTGGAGAAGAGAAGGCTCTGAGGACACCTTTTAGCAACCTTCCAGTACCTGAAAGGGGCCTACAGGAAAGCTGCGGAGGAACTGTTTACAAAGGCGTGTAGTAATAGGATAAGGAGCAATATTTTTAAACTTGAGCAGGGTAGATGTAGATTAGACATTAGGAAGAAGTTTTTACTATAAGAGTGGTGAGATACTGGAACGGATTGCCCAGAGAAGTTGTGGAAGCCCCTTCCTTGGAAGTGTTTAAGGCCAGGTTAGATGAGGCTTTGAGCAACCTGGCCTAGTGAGAGGTGTCCCTGTCCATGGCAGGGGGGCTGGAACCAGATGACCTTAAGGTCCCTTTAAACTCAAGCCATTTTATGCTTCTATGAAATGTCATCTTTTCTAATTGGGACAGGTAGTTCTTAAATGGCTGATAATTTTGACTGTATTGGAGAATGACCCAGTTAGTAGGTTTTTTCATGACCGCATAACGCACACATAGAGTCTCAGTTCTTTGAACACGGAAAGAATCAAGCAAAAGAATGAAATACCTTGTTAATATTCATGCCTATATTGGCTAATTCTTAACTCAGAATTCATCTCCCTCAAGCTATTTCCCCCTTTTGTTCATAAATCCATTATTTGTATCTTTGTCTCAAACATTGACCTTTCTGTATGATGTTGATACCTCACACAAAACCCTGGCAATTAGTGCTACTACAAACTTAGGTTTATCCTGTTACTCAACAAGAAAACAGGGGTGTTGCACAGCTCTGCTTCTTGCCATAAACTGGTTTTTTGGGGTCATACTTTTTACCTTAAATTTGAAGAGTAACTCCCCCTTTTTCTCATGTCCGTGTTTGCTCTTCTAATGTCAATGTTTACAAGCGTGTGTAGCGATAGGACAGGTTGCCCAGAGAGGTGGTGGAGGATCCATCCCTGGAGACATTCAAGGTCAGGCTTGATGGGGTTCTGAGCCACCTGATTTAGTTAGAGATGTCCCTGCTCACTGCAGGGGCATTGGACTTTAAAGGTCCCTTCCAGTCCAATGCATCCCACGATTCTGATTCACTCATCCATTTTACTCCAGTCTTCAGTACGACCATCATCCTCCAGAATTGACCCCACTTGTTCTCTATTAGAATAAACTGTGCTCCAAAGCTCTAGCATGAGTCCACTCACATCAGAAACCCTCTCTTGTTAACAGTTCCACTTTGCTCAGAAACCCAGAGTAACCTATAATCACAGTGGCTGGAATCATGCCTCACATAAAGTGTTTTTTTGATTGAGATCTCAAAAAGATTAGTAGGACAAAGAATAATAAGTTTAACAATGAGTAAGTGGAACAAAACTGCTTAGGATCAATCTCCCTTTTTTCATGATGAACTTCAAAATTACCCTGTAAATGCAACCCTCAGTGAACAATCATTATATGAAACACCCTCAGTGAAAAATCATTATATGAAAAAAAAAAAACTAAACATGAAGAATTTTCCTAATCATGACATGTTTAGCTGCATTTAGAGTCTCTGCATGAAATCCACACAAAGCAGCCATGCACAAAGCAGTTCCTCTGTTTTCATCTGTTCCCTGTTGACTATAGCTCAGGTGAAATCAATGCATTAAACAAGGGAATGTAACTCAAATTTGTTACAGGTTTTAGAAAGCCTTAATCCTGAAGGTGCTTACCCAAGTAGTTCTGTTGTAGCAGGTGTGCATAACAGCAGAGGCACCTAGTATCTCTTTCTCAACTGGAAGTATTGACTTACACCACCTAGCAACTGCGAAATCAGAATGTAGAAAAACAGGACGTGTATCCTCTTATCTGAAATCCAGTTGTTTTGGCAAGTTACTAAAAGCTCAGGCGTTAAGGAGAAGAGAATAATTTGAAAATCCAGCCACCACTGGAAAGGAAGAGCAGGCACTTCCAGAGCAAGAGCTGTCTTGTTCTGATCTTAAACAGTGTTTCAAAATGTATCAGACCTTCGTGGAAGAATTAACAATTACTTTATCTGAAAATTCAACTCTTACACTCTGAAAGACACTTATCTATCTCTTTCTTTAACCCTACAGAAGCCATGTACCTGAGCATGCTGCAGTGCCACCCGGGAGCAAGAAGCCATCGACTCATCCTTCCAACAGGTTTTTATACAACCTGATGCCTACAAGGACAAACAGTGCTTGGCCTTTCCTAATAAATACACCTCCCAAAAAATGTTTTAACAGAATACATGACTGCTTGCCAGCTAAACCGTTCTTACCTCATTAACAACATGTCC
Source organism: Apaloderma vittatum (assembly GCF_000703405.1). Lineage (NCBI taxonomy): Eukaryota > Metazoa > Chordata > Aves > Trogoniformes > Trogonidae > Apaloderma > Apaloderma vittatum. The sequence goes on from NW_009733744.1 coordinate 15,517, forward strand.
TTCCCCCCTCCACATGTCTTCCATGTGATCTTTGTGCTTAGTTCTATAGCTTTCAGGAGATTTGTATGCCGAGCATGGCTTACGCTCTTTTTCTCTCCCGGCACAATGAAGATGAAGCTTTTCCTCAGCAGGGACTTGGTGCATGCCCGCAGCCACATTGGACAGATCATAGACTCACAGAATGGCCTAGGCTGGAAGGGACCTTAGAGATCATTTTAATCCCCCCTCCCTGCCGGCAGGGACGCCACCTGTCGACTAGATCAGGCAACACATGGGGACCGAACGGGAATCGAACCCACGACCTTAGCGTTGTTAGCGCTACGCTCAACTGACTGAGCTATCTTTCCACCTGCCCCGTGGTCGCCCCAGGGACAACCCACACTCAGGCAGGAGCACCAAAGAACAGAGTGGTAGGAAAACCAGTAGGCAAAGCAGAGCAGAAAACCATTAGGCACTAGTCACAGCACCTCCTACACTGCCTGACACCTTTGTGAGGAGATTTAGGCTGAGAGACGGCAATCCACAGGGAAAATAAGGGAAGCCGAGATGGGGATACACATTTTTACATGTCTGCATAGCTTGGCATCGCTAATA
>NW_009733744.1:16155-16533 GCF_000703405.1 Apaloderma vittatum
GGTAACACTTTGGTTGAAGATAGCCTTAAATTTGCAATCAGGATGTTTTGGAGGGGGTAGGGGGTTGTAAGGAGAAAGATAACTTTTTATTCACAAAAACTAGTAAAGTTAAAGCTATCTGTCAGGTAATGTGGATAAAGTAGGTCATTAACACCTGCTGGAACATGGACTGCCTTGTCTTATTAGTACAATAGTGTACTCATGTGGTACTTACTTTAGACATACATAGCTATGCCCTGCTGTCTGGGATAGTATGCATTGATATTGATAATTAGCAGCTGGTATTTTGGTTCAGTCATTCTTCACATGGAGGATGGAGAAAAATCTGTGAGCCTGATCATTGGAGAAATAATAATAATAATAATAATAATAATTTAT
>NW_009733745.1:0-60594 GCF_000703405.1 Apaloderma vittatum
CTCCCGCCGCACCCTGGCCCTGCCCTCCCGGCGGCGACTGTTCGCGGTAGGCCCGGGATTTGCCTGCCATCTATCGGCACCCGCACCGAAGAGCGCCGGGCCTGCGCCGCAGGGAGACCTACACCCACCCCGACCCCCTCCTACCCCGGCCTGAGCCCGGGCTGGAACCGTGGCTGCCGCGGAGGGTGCGTTGGGGCGCGGGGTAGGCCTTGATGCCCGCCGAAATGGCACGTGGTGACGTCGTCTGTCTGAGTCCCCAACCTGTGCTCTTCTCACTAAGCCATACATTAGCAAAACTTATTTATCTGGTGTTACGTCTGAATCTGTAATTCCTGTTCTGAGTCCTTTTACACCATAGTTTTTTAGGCCAACACTGGTGTACCAGTGTAAATATTACAACATCTTTTGGCCAGATTCAATACGAAATGCCTTCTGTAACCACACCTGATTGTTCCGTGGTTCTTGAGAAGATTTAAAGGAAAAAAAAAAAAAGAGTCAGGAAGTCAGTGACTGTGTGTCATGGAATGGTTGTTTTGTTTTTCTGCAGTCCTCTTTCATGGTAAGCCAAACATGTTTTCAAAGCCAGGACTTGTGATCTTAAATTTCATGTAACATGAAAGGCTGTGGACAATTATTTTCTTTACTGAACCAGTCTGTGATATACCTCTGTGAAATATTCCCTACAACACAGCACGTAAATGCCCAGCACTGAGCAAGACCATTTGGTACCACTGCATAGGAAGTGCTGCTTTAGCTCCTGGGACCCTGTTTCCAGACCACAAGGTCTATCCCTGCCACTTGCTTATCCTAACCCTTGTCTGCTCTCCCAGCCCCAGAACATAACCCCTACAACTGCCTACTCTGAACCTTCCCCAGGAGTCTGATGATTCACCAGACAGGGTTATGTAGATTTGCCGCTTAAATATTGGCCAAAAAAAAAAAGAAAATCACTGCCTTGTAGCTGCCCTGTGGGTTGATCTTCAATTTTTTCTGTGCCTTCGTCTTTTATGCTTTGGTATTTTTTTTCTCCTCAGGAGGAGCATATCTTGCCCAGAGTGCTCATTGTTCTTCACCAGTGTGGCTGCACACTACATTATATCATTCCCCATATTGTAGAAACTGAGATGCAAAGAGTGTGACTCACCTAACCTGTGTAAACAGCTACTGTAGGGTAAATGGAAACACACTCCAGAAATACATCTCTTTCTCATCCTCTCTGGTTCTGCCTGAACTCCCAAGAGTCAGGGACCAGTCCTTGCCCCATGGCTGGGTGGTTCAGGTTGCTCACTGTCCATGCTGCTTAGGGCTAATTCCCTCAGCAACCAATTTGCCTTTGCGACAGCTAGCTGGAGTTATCCAAAGTGGGGCAAGGAGGTGATCTTTAAGAAACTTAAGAAATGTATCTGAATTTGAGATATGAAATGTTCAGCAGTCCAGCGCTCCAGACTTGTAGTCCTTATTTTTAACAGCATGGCCAAACCCTCTGGTGTCTATAAAGGGAGGCAAGGGAGAAAAGATTCAGCACAGATGTTTTCATTTGGTGATGTGACTCCCAGTCAAAGAATTTTTCAAAATCACGTGCTAAACAAGTAGCAGTAACAGACTGCGAGCCTGGTCCAAGTGGCCTAGACTAATATTCCCATCCCATAAGTAATGTCATAAGTGCCTAGAGAAGAGTTAACATCTTGTTGTACATTCATTATGAGTAACTCTTTGAGACCTCAATAAGAGTCTAATTTTATCCTTAGTTTTCTTCATTCGGAATAGATCCATCACTTAAGTCTATAAAAGCCTTGGAACTAAACCCTGTGCTAAATGTAGCACCTCCAGAAATTTATATTCAAATGTTCCTTTAGTTTGTTGTCTTATGTGGGGGGGAGATAGAGAAAATCATGGCTTATTTCTCCATTCTTATTGATCACTTAAACTCATTATTATTAATATTTAAATATATTGTTTTTCCACTTTTGTTTTTTAAGGTACAAGGAAGATTATGATGTCTAAATCTTGATCCTTCATTGCAGTTTCTGGTCTCATAAGTCTGTTAAAAAGCCTATTTTTAAAAAAAAGGGCTGAGGTAAAGTATGCCCTCATGTTCTTTTTTGTGTCCTTCTTCCTCAGCAGACATGGTAAGAAAGGCAGATCCAGGAAAGTAAAAGGAGGGTACTTTTCTGTGAATACAGTAAGACTGCTGTAATTAATGCAGTACCAAATAAGTGCTAGGTTAAGAAATAATTAATCCATTGAAATCTTAATTTGAATCTTCCTGAGATTGGGAAGGACTGTATTTGCAAAATAACCTTTCTGCTGTTTCAGAGCAGGGAAAGGAAAAATATCAAGTTTGCAGCTCCTGGCAGATTTAAAACTCAAGAGCAATAGAATCTTCCAAGTTATTCTTTTAACTCCTCAACATTAAGAGAACAAAATTGTTAAAAAAATAAAAAAGTTTATTTGCTTATTTGGTATTCTGATCTGTGAAATGAAGACAATGCTGGACTAGAGACTGAGTATTTTCTTGATTTTTTTTAAAGTTTCTGTAGGGACATAAATAGATTTCAAAGTGGAACAAGATTAGAACTGGCTGAAACGCAGGATTTAGGGCTAATTACACTTTTTCTTCTTTTTCTTCTTTTATTAATGTGGTTTTGCTTGGTCAGGACCTACATCAATTTTTGCAAGACCTTCTCATGACCCAGAAATCCCCAAACAGTGTTTCTAAAAGGAAACATTCATGGTGTTTCTGAAATATATCATTTCCTGAGACTTTCTTATTAGTTTCACCTCTGCTGGCCTCCACTTCCAGAAACTTGAAGTTCCTAGCAGTGTGACATGCCTGAACCCTGCTACAGTGAGTCAGCCCAGGGATCATGTTGCTCAGGAGCCCAGGTTCCCTGGCAGCATGACTAGAAAACCGAGAAAGGCTGGTGGAACAATGTCCAGTTGATATTTTCATCCAATTGGCATTTTCACCCATAAACTTCTGACCAGTGCTGAATAAGGCAAACAATGATTATCTAATAAAGACCTTAAGCCTCAGTCCAATTTGAAAAGATAAAGACCTGGACTCCTTTTACTTTTCTTTGAAGAAAATAATGATATGTTTGGCCTGTTACAGACTTCATTAGAAGGCAGGATGGACCTTCAGAGCATATAATCTTTGATTTTATACAGATTTTTAGACAGAAAAAGAAAAAGAAACATGGGCTTTGGAGTTTACTTGTAGTGTTTCCAATTCATGGAAATCCCTACTTAGTAACATACCTCAGTAAAAAAATATTTTGTGGGCTATGGTAGCACAAAATTAATTTTAGCCTCAAGACCGGACAGTAGGGAAATGTGTTTTAGTGCTCCTTTAAATACAAAGTCATCCAAGACTACCTCTCTAAGCACTCTCTACTGCACTAATTGATCTCTTAATTGACTCAGTCAACACAGCAGTCTCCATCACAAAACAAGCACTAATTGCTACAAGCGTTCTTCTGCAATGCTAAGTACTCTGAAGGCAGGGTATCTGTATACGCTGGAATTGACTGTACAGTGGTGGCATGGGGCTGAGCGAGCTGTTTTCTGTGGGAAGCCCCACCACTGGGGCATGCAGGTGTTCCCTAGCCCTCCTGACTGGCAGTGGTTCTCTTCACAGCTTAATGTATATGTCTATGTGAAAAAGGAGAAGTGGAGGGCTTTTTTCCAAAGGCCAGAAATAATTTGTAAAGAGTATAAGCAAACACTAGGACCCACTTTCAAAGATGATATTAAAAACACAGAGGAAAACTTCTTCTCTGAGATCTATAACTGTAAAGGTGCCCTGAACTCAAGCAAATAGATGATTGCTTTGTGCAAGGCCAGGTTTAGAATATAATGAGCCAAAAAGCTACTTTACAATCACTTAGTCTACATAATGTACCTGGAGACTGGATAATGATTTAAGTGAGGGCAGTGTTATGGTATCTCTGCTCTGACAGATCTTAATATTAACAGGGAGGAATCTGTTACTGCCCTCGGGGCAAGATTCATTACCTCGGTAGGTGGATTAGTGGCAGGGTGCCTGACAAAGTGCCTCCAAGGGCTTGTCTACACAAGACAAGCATTGCACCCATTTAACTCAAGGTGTGATTTTAAACCAACTGAATTAAACCCATGCAGAGGCCTAGGAACACAATCCTTTTTGAAGTCAGCAGAAGTTAACCATGTGGGGAGTCAAACTATAGTGAAATAGGCTAAAAATAAGGGTCTAAAGCCAGCATAGGTTTTAATACAATCTGTGTTACAGTCTCCTTACCAAGGCCCAAGGGATACCACACTGCTTTCAGCTGAGTTAGGATAACAGAGACTCTTGTTCTCTCCTCATCCACCAGCTATGCTAAATTTCTCTCTGTATCACCAGTAGAGATAGTCCAAAGAAAGCAATGTTAAGCAGAAGCAGCCCAACTTTCACCAAAGATCAGCCAGATTTGAACAGGAAATTTCATAAGGTGTAGAAATCTCCACAGAGAGGTATGGCTAGCTAGGTGATATTTTCATCAGAAAGGTGAAAAAGAGAGGCAGAAGGAGTAGGGCTTCCCTTTAGCCTACAGACTTGTTGCTGGGTAAAGGTATTTAAGACCTGGTCTTATCTCTTTCAAAGTTACCTGTGATGAAAAATTGCTCAGATTCAAATTCAGAGTCTTCCATTTTTCAAAATTACATGGACTAAGTAGGTGCACACATTAGAAATTCTAAAATCTTGGCCCAGGATAGGTATTTTGACACATTCTGGTTTTATAAACGTGTTCCAAAAATTTTATTTTCTTTCCAGTATGAACTCAGAATACATACTGAAATCTTCAAAACTGCCACAAAACAAAGTTATATCCCGAGGTCAGAGTCAGTTTGGTCTGCAGCGCATATTACAGCTGGATAAAGTTTTTACTCAGAGAAAATACTCAGATTTTCTGTCAATTTTGTGGATGAGGTTTTCCTAAATTTAGCAGACCGCAGTCAGCATTAAATAATTTGGTAAGTCAGTTTCTGGAAATAAAGCTTCCAACATTAGATCACTGGCTCGGTGTGTTAGAGTGAGAGCTTAGTGCTAATCAAGACTAATGAGAAATGAAGGAAATGGAAAATGTTGGAAGGTTTATACAATCTAGTGGAAAGAGCAAACTGAGTCAAACGTGCAACAATAAGATGGTTTTAATGTGATTTTCATAGCAACCACTAAAATCAGTAGAAGTGGCATCTGAGTTGAAAAAAATGCAGAAGAATCCTACACTGTCTGTGCTAACATAATAATCATGTGAGTGATTTCTAACCCCTGTGGCAAGGGACAAACACTCGTACCAGCCCTCCCTGTGCTGACAGGGCCAACACCTAAGGGTTATGAACTTGCTCCTCAGTACCTACCTGCATGCCCCAGACCCTTTCTTATTAGCGGGGCCACTGAAAGATTGGGTTTTTTTACTCTTCATCCCAATATTATTTCTGGCCCAATCAGCTTTTATGGGGCTGGGCACACGAGCCAGGGTATTTACAAAAGTATCCTTCACAATATAGATTTTCTGCACCTGTGAATACATTGTGATCTAATTACACTGGAAACACTCTTATAACAGAAGGCCAGTGTGATCATCCAAACTAGAAAACACAGTTGTAGATGTTTATGAAGTGATGAAAAGAAAGAGAAATCACTGTTGATCTATTTACGCTATGGTTAAATCAGAAAGGTCTCTCTCCTTTTTTTCTAGCCAGTCTTCTATTATTTGTCCTCATGCTCATTTGTCATGGACTTGATCTTTCTGTGTATTCTGTTGCATCCTCTAGCAAAGAAAAAAAGCTGAACTAAAAATGGTGGTGTTTGGATTGTAGACTGAATGCTCTAACCAAGAAGAAAACATAAGGTTTTTTGTGATGTACTCCCTTTTCTGACAGGCTGGACACTAGCTCTGGCTGTCAACAAACTGTATTTCCATCCTGTCTGTGTTACCAGGTTTTTTTTTATTTTTATCTCAACTCCAGAAAATATAGTTTAATTAAAAGAAAATGATAGACCACCTGGTGAAGCAGTGTGGGGTGATCTTCAGCTGCACAGAAAAAGTGTGGGAGGGTGAAAAAAACTAACACACCAGGACATGAAATCATTAGACAAGCAGAAAGATATCAGCTAGGACTACAAGTATATTCCACACGTGTTTGGTTCTGAAGACTACGTGAGGTTTAAGCATGTTACCTAGAAAACTAGGAGTGCAGAAACCTGTTTCACAGCATTGTGCTTTCATGGAGTACATTGTACTAGCTAGAAAACAACGTTCAATATTATCTGTGTTTCAGATCATCATATTCTATCACGTTCACATTTCCAGCATAGATAGCACATGCTTAGGGATGTACCTGGAGTAGAGAAGTCTCCTGAAGGAAGAATAACAGAATTTTGTACTGTCCGTTTCCTCCATGGACTTCCAGAAGAATTTTGTTCTATTATTCTGAACAGCTAAATGTCCTCTTCTATTGGTTTTAAATTCGATTGTTTTCTCAAGAGCATAGAATTGATTTAAAAATTTCAGGTATATTAGTACTCTAGATAAGATGTACTCTAGATAAATACTAGACTCTCCATACTACTTGTTAAGTACTGTTTCAGCTTCATCTAGTGTTGTAAGATCCCCATCCATCTGCCAGTTGTGACAGGTCCTGCTAGATCAAGTAACAGTTGTTATCCAGTTAAATTTCTCCCTATCTCCACTTCCTAATTTTGCCTTAACAGTGTTGATTTTAGACCTGATCCTTTTAGCATTCCAGTTGTAGGGTCAGGTTTTACATTTCTTTCCCATGAGGGGAGCAAGGCTTCTCAGCTCCACTGTGCATGTGCATTAGCATTTTTCTAGCACAGTGGATTGGTACACTGGGAAGGACAGAGACTTGAGGAATATATTTAAAGATAGAGAAGTTGTAGAAATTGTCTCTAAAATAAGGATGCAATGGCATTAGAGCGTGATGATGATCTACATATAGTTCAAAGACTCTGCTTTGATGAACTGTTTATCTCTTCCAAGATGTTTGTGGAAATAGGACTTTTCTTAGTGAAGGAGTGTGACCTGTGAACCCATAGTCTTAGGCTTCCTTACTTAAACACTCATAGCCCTGATCTGGAGAGTGTGAAAGTTTCTTGACAACTTCTTAAGGAAGGCAAGAAAGGCATAAACATACTGGAGCGAGCCCAGTAAAGGGCCAGTACGATATTTAAGGTCTTAGAGTGTCTGACATAGAAGGGGAGGCTGAGAGTGCTGGAATTGTTCAATCCCAAGTGGAGAAGTCTTGGAAGGATTTTACCAATGTGTATAAATACTTGATGCATGGGAGTAAAGAAGTCCCAGTGACCGGACAAGAAGCACTAGGCACAAGCTAAAATACAGAAAATTCCATTTAAACCAAACCAAACCCCAAACCAAAACAAAACAATTGTTACTGTGAGGGTGCCCAGAGAGACTGTGGAGTCTCAATCCTTGGAGTAATTCAAACCCCAAAAGCAGGGATTGAACCAGATGATCTCCAGAGTTTTGGATCAGCACTCAGAGCACTATTTTGTTGAAAAAAAAAAATTGGAAGAAAGAGGAAAACAGACTGAGATGTACTTTCAGAAAACCAAGAGATATATGGTATTCTAAAATCTTTATTTGACATAAGCTTCTTTTTAGGGTACATGTGCTAGGTATACTTTCTCTGATCTGTCACATCTGAAATGCTGCTTCATGAAAAAACATTAGTTATTGCAGAAGCATCAGGAGGAGTCTGGGACGAGTTATGGATCATGATCAAAGAACAGGAAATATCAAAAAACCTGCAGGTAAAAGTCAATTTGACAGTCATTATGCTCTTGACATAAGCATAGGCATCACAGCTCATCTGTGTAGTGACATCCTACCCCTCTCCCAGTACCAAGCAATGCAATTAAAAGTGCCATTCAAATGAGCATCCCAGAGGATGTTACGTGGAAGTGCTGCCTCTATAGTGTAGGTGAGAGAGGGAGATGATACTACGGATATCCAATATCCATTAGGCATAATGTTAATTGTACTCTGGGTATTGGAAAGCATTAAAAGATTGCATAAAAATCTCAGCAAATGGCATTCTCCGGAATTTTAGCTATTATGTGCTAAAGAGCAGAATAGTCTAAATAATGAAATAAAGGTCGCATTCCCTGAAAAAGCTAGACATGACTTCAAACTGAAAGCCTGATGCTATAATTAACGTCTCTTCCTTTCCAAGATTTAAGCTGGAAACTTGTGAATTACCAAGAACTGTGAGTAACTTTTGTGGGGAGGCACCTGAGGAAGCAGTACTGTGTTTCCAGTCTCTCAGATGTCAGCCTGAGCAGTTGGTGTATCAGGCAAAGGCATGGTGCTTCTGTGATCTTCTTGCTCTGAGGTGCCACTGAAGTGTCACCTCATTTCTAACTACTCCCCTGAAGGGAGGGAAGGAATTGGGGTGCTCTGTTTTACCTGAGCACCTAGCCTACTGACTAGAACTCCATTCTTGTCACATTGCTTACATTATTCAACATCAGGGTGAAATTTAATCTTATGTTGCCATGGAATAGCAGAGTAGACCTCTTTGTATGGAACTTTTCCTTCTGGGATTCTGCATGGTGGTATTAGTTAGGGCTTGCAGCAACTCCTCTATGGTAATACATTCCAGAGTTACGTGCGCAAAGCTACCTTTGCTAAAGTCAATCAAATCATCAAAGGCAATAGAATTAAAACAAAAATAAAATATCTATAGTTTTGGTGAAACACAAAATCCTGCAGGTCAAGTGTATTTTTGCGTAAATCTAGAAATGGCAGACATGCTGTTTAATTTAAGTGATGCTACAGTTGCTTTTGTTCTTTACAGGTTAGTTTTGGCATTTGATCATCTTATTCCTCTGGAATAGAAGAATATGGGGGATAACATTCCATAAAGATTAGTAAGTTTGGTTTCATAACTCTAGAAGGTAAAATCATAATAATAAGTAGGATTTGGTGCTATTCCGTCCTTATCTGAGGACACTGAGCCCTGAGAAGAACTCGTCCACGGACTGTGATAAGAGTAAGTCCTACTACTGCTTGTTTTGAAATGTATCTTGAAAATGCCACATATTTAAAGAGACTGTTGTCTCTACACTGCGCTTCAATTATTCATGCTAAATCAATCCCTGAAATATCTGTAATGTTTCCACATCAGAGACTCTGGTCAATTTACAAATTATTTTTAGGCAAAATGTACAGCAAAATTCTTCCAAGCTAATTGCAAAATGTCGTTGTGATTGGCCTGATGAGAACCTAAACTGAGCACTTGCTTGGGCTGCTTATCTGCATTAGCTAAGCTGAGGCTAAGAGAAGACAGAGACAGGATTTGTCCTGCAATCTACTCCTCTCTGGGCCCTTTCTCAGCTGTATTACAGTGGTAGGACTCAGGAGAGAGACTACTTAAATTGAGCTGGTGCATGTCTTCTCAAGAGTGTTGTCAAAGTTCAGATTTCCCACTTCAGACTTTAAGAGGCGGGTTTGGTCCATGCTGGTGAAGGAAGAGGACAGGGTAAGAATTGGCACACGAACAAGAATGAAGGAGACTAAGACACGGGGGAGACCTTTTTTTTTTTCTCCAACTGCCAGTGGAGGAGCAGGAAGAGCCAGACTACAAATAATGTTGATGCTTTGGCCCCTTTTTGATAGGTCTCTGGCTTAGACACAGTAGGACAGCAAGGTGGTGGCTATTTTGCAGACCTCAGCGAATTACCATTCTAGGAGGTTGCCTCATTTGCCTGTATATCACACGGATGAAAAGTCAATCTGAGAGCAGAAAAAAATCCCTCCAACATTAACCAAGAGATACCCTCTCTAGTTTTACACAGCTTATGTCCATAAATGTGTAATTCACTGGCAACTATTAGCCCTGTGGTACTGAGTATGAGATACAGACTTAGCAGAAAGGCCCAAACCCTCTAGAATAAGTTGTATGGTTTATTCAAGATGACAATAAGAATCCAAGAAGTCTTGTGAAAGAAGTAATTTGAAAATCTCTCCCACATTGTCATAAAGAGTATCATTAGCTTTTTGGTAGAGCCTTCAACAAGTGCGGTAGTAATTGGTGAAATGGAATTGCTCACTACAGCAAGGAGACGTGATGGTATCCATAAAACAAATGTTAAAGTTCACTTCCAAATTATATGAAGGAAAAAAGGTTTGATCCGCAGCAGCAGCATCGCTGGCAGGTGTTTATCCAACCTATTCTTGAAGGGTTTCAGTGATGAAGATTGCATCTTATCTCAGAAATTTACTCAAGTTCCTTAACATCCTGAGTATGAGAAGATTTCCCTAACTCTTCTTTGTTTTCCTTGCTGCAAGAACTGTTCAGCCTTACCTAATATCCTCAGTTGTTGATGCCTCAAATACAAAAGTGTAGGGATTGATAACCTGAAGTCTAATTATCCACTTCCGCCAGTATTTAGTCTTCAGAAGAGCCAGCTACTTGTAAAGATGATTTCTGCAGTAGGCAATTACTAGATAACCTACAGCAGGTAAAGCTGCTTCTTAACTTGCATCTGCTGGATGATACTTGTTTACCTGTCTAAAGTGTAAGCTGCATGGAGTAAAACGAAAAAAATAATAAAAATATTTTTAAAAAAGAAAGATACTTAAAACAATGCTCCTAGGACAAGCCACACATGGGTTTGCTTTGTTTTACAGGGTCAAAGAGCAAGCTCCTGAGGTTTTACAAAACCCAGATATCCCAAGTTACACATTACAGAAATGGGGCAGGGAAACACAGTCTTCCATCTAACCCACAACTCTGAAAACTTTGGTGGTTCAGATAAAGTGGAACCTGACTCTGAACTCACACTGGTTTGCAAACCTCAGGCCACCCCTACGTATCACTAACACCCCCTAAAGACACTTCCTCATGGGCTGCAAATGATTTGCGGTGTCTACACTCCATCAGGCTTCCCTACAGTAAAGCCCTGGAGATTTTGGCAATTTGGAAGGCTGAGTATGACCCAAACATTAGCTAATTTCAAAAGAGTACAGCATGAAATATTGCCTGTGACTTCCAATAAGCAGCGTCTCCAAAGATGACTTCTCAGAACTGCGGAACTCTTTATGGGTGTTTTAGCAGAGATGGTGCTTGTAAGTAATCTCATTGTAAAGCTGCCCATCTTCAAGAATACACTTACAGCACTAATTGTTTCCACAGAAAGTGGTGTTTAATGCAGCAAGATCCTCTCACTTCCCCCCTCCCTTCTTCCCACATCTCACTCGAGAGTGTCTAGCTCTTCCCTTTGTGAAAGCCACCTCGTTCAGTCCCGAGACTCAGAAATTCGCTGCAGTCACCAGCGTTCCTCAATTATCATGTTTTTCTATGAGTAAAAGAAAAAATACAATAACAGAGGAACAGGTAGATAATTTTAAATTATTTACCATTATCCCCCAGATTTTTGACTGCAAGGTGGCTTGCGAAATGATTACTATTTATTATGTTTGCTGTTTGAAATGGCTTCACAAGACAATTTATCCATGGAGTTTCATTTCAGACCAGTTTTAATGGTGATCTCAGCACAGTTTCTCTAGATCTAAAAAAGAAAAAAAAAGAAGTTTAGAGTCATATCTTTGAGCTATACATTGTTTTCTTTTTCTAATTAACTATATAGAGAAGGAGAATATGTTGTAACCCAGGATTAGGTCACCAGGTTATTATTCCTGACAGCACAGACTCTGTTTGACTTTGAGGAAACTGCATTGGTTAAGGTTTGCAAAGTTAACTAGAGAAATTGAAGCTGAATCCTGTGAACATATTTTAAGCTTTCAGTCATTATATTTTCTTGATTTTGGTCTTGTTATTGTTGCTCATATTATTTAAAATTAACCTTATGGACTCCATTCAGGCATCAACACCCCTTACACTAAACTCCAAGAAGTCAAGGGGAACAGATGTAAGTCCCTAAGTATAAGAAAGAAGAGAACACGAGACAAGAGGCGAGTATGATGCAGAAGGGAGTCTAGGCTGATCAGCAGGCTAAGCAGTGGTCCCTCAAATCAGTTTGTATCATACTGTGTCAAAAGATACTCTTTTATGAAATATGTAGAGAAAGGCAACAATGTGGCTTTTAAGAATGTTTAGTGGCAATTTTCCTGTGTATCTCAGATTTCCCATCTGAAAAAGGATGACAATTATAGCCCCTTGCTTTATAAAGGCTAATGTTGATTCATTATACTAATACACATAATTCCTGGAAGGAGTAGGGTGGTGGATCTATAGCCAGGTTAATTATTTTGACAGGAGACAGGGGTTATCTAGCAGCCACTGTCTGTATTTCAGATGGCCATACTGATTTAGCACAGAAGTTCATGGCTATAAACAGCGTTGTGTGTAAATTCAGGCAACCACATCTTACTTCAGGCTCTTCCTTTCTTTGTGCAAAAAAGAGCCTCTATGGGTGACACATTGGTGTTGTGGAAACGTGGCTTCTTTCAGTCTACCACACTGCAACCAAAGAGCAGTCAATAAGCTTGGAGGAAAACCTAAATTGAGCAGATTTGCCACTTAGTGTCCAAGGGGGTTGATAATAAAGTAAACATTCACCAAGTGAGGCTAAGAGAGCACTGAGTGTCTCAGAAGAGGAGCTCCCTGTGTGTGCTCTGACTGTCCTGGGGAAGGCTTCTCTCTTGTTCTCTCCCTTTGACTATTAGCGTGCTCAGCATGAAAAATGTCAGTTATCCTGTGTGAATATGTCCTATCCCTTTGTTCTTGCTTACCCAAATAATCAAAATAATTTGAACTGCTCTTTGTCCTTGCTTGCACCTCTTCTACGAACTCTTGAAGTCAGCTGGGCCATAAATCACTTTGCCCCCAGGAGCAGAGAAAGAAATGTAGCTCACAAAATGTGGGAGACGCATCTTCTGTACTCTCCTTGCCAAGAGTGTCTTTGGAAAAGCCCCTTTGACTGGGATGTGGTAAGCACCCACAGGCAAAACCAAAGCATTTTTGGCTCCCCCAGAACTGACTGGGAACCTCGAGTACCTTCAGTGCCCAGTGTTCCCTCAACAGTAAATAGTTAATCATGCTGCCAGTGGAAGAGTGGGTGTTTTGCTACCTACTTCCCCAGGGCATGACTGAGGCCTGAATCCACAGAATAAAAAGTTAAAACACAGCCATGGAGCAAAAACTTTGGAAACTTAAGCAGAAGCTCTCTGAAAAGACAGTGCCAGGATAGCTGGCGTTCTGTCAGGGACAACCTTTTTTCACAAACCAGCTTCATTTTTTGCACGTGCTTTCCAGGCTGTATCACTCCAAAATATGCATGCTAACCAGCTTTGACACCTGTAAAAAGTGGTTACTAGCAAGTATGTGCACCCAGCCCACTTAAGGTTTAAAAACTGCCCAGAAAGCCTTTTGTGGTCCCATGTCATGTGAGCATTACAGTGAAATAGAGGGCAAAATGCCAGTGGGTCTCAGGTCTTAGAGTTCAGCATCAATCCACCGATTTCCACACACCCCCACCAGTGCTCTGGTGACAAGGAATAACACTGGGGAATAGCACAGCTTGGAAAGGCAGCGATACTGGCATTTTCTGAACTGTAGGAGAAGGCTTAAAATGACTGCAAAAGAAATGAAATGTCACTGTTTCCCACAATATGATTGGGAATTCCACTGGAATTGACATTGGCCGTCAAGTCCCAGCAGCATTCCTCTAGCAACAGTACAAAAGCATAAGGCTTGACAAAGCCCTGGAAGTGTGGTACAAGTATCTTAGCACTCAAGCAGGAAAAGATAATTAGGAAAAAAATTATCTGGCCTTTATTAATTTTTTAGAGAAAAAAATAGTACAGATTTTTCCAGTCTGACTCATAACTTTTGAATGCTTTGGGATGAACACAACAGAAATGGTTCATTCAGAGGAATTTGGTCATCTCTGAGGAAAATGCATTATTTCACTGCTTAATTTCATGAAATGCTCTCTTTAGCCTAGAAATTCAACCGTTAATGTTTGGTCAGCAAATTCCTTTTACTGTTCTTCCCTGCTTCTTTCTCTTCATGACAATTGCTTCCTTTTTTGCCTGCCTGCTTTCCCTCTGACACAAAAGCCAGGCCAGATACTGAGAAAGATAAGCAGGCATTTGGGGAACTCTGCCAGGGCACCCACAGCTCTGCCCCAGCACGTGAGCCACAGCTGCCGTGGACAGTTACAGTAGAGTGGGTAAAATTTAAACCATGTTGACTTGGGTGAATGAACAAAAGATTTCTGTAACTTTTCAGTGTTCAGTAGGAATTAGTAAAGGGAAGTACCAAAAAAAGGGGCTCTGTTTGTAGTGGCTATCTCTTTTCTTCGGCTTTGTGCAGAATCCTAAAGCCTTGATCATTTGGCATTGAGTGGCTTTAGTCAAAAGTCTTTGATTTCTCTCTGAGATCACTTCTCTTAAGCTTCCTGTCTGATCCTTCAATATTCTTCTTTTAGGTGGAAATACACAAGGTACCGCTGGCATAGAAAATACAGAATGAAATTAATTCAATTCTACAAGGTAAGAAAGTGGGCAGATTTCACTTCCAGCACTAAAAATCTGTTAGAGGACATAAGAGCTTTCTAAATAGATAAGCTTCTCACAGTAATCATGGGCATAGGGCACAGGGTAGATGAGATATTTTGTGCTTTGTATCAGGAACTGAGAAAAGGCGACTATGGTGGATCATATTACCTCAAGACACTATGAAGTGACTTCATTCAAAGACAATGGATGCTCAGGCTCAGGGATCTTTAGGATCTGAAGAAATGTAAAAATCCAGCAATGTGTGGCAATGTATAAAAAGGACTTGAAGAAGACTACAACATATAGTTATATACTTCTTACTGATATAGTATCTCCCATTTGCAGGTTTCAAAGCATCTTACCAATATGAAGTATTTCTACCCACTGTAAGACAGGTAGATGCCTAGAGAAACCCAAACAGTGATAGGGACCCTTGAGGACAAAACCTGCCCCTAGGAAGTAGGAATGTTGCCACTATAAAGACCAAAGAACTAGAATTTATTGTCGAATTAGTCAGTTAGCTCTCGTCTTTAAATAGAAATTGCAAATACAATAAGATAATTCTGGTGTAGAGCTACCAGTATTAGTTGCTCCATTACCTTCCCAAGAATCAAGTTAAGGCTGACTGACCTGTAATTTCCTAGATCCTCCTTGCCCTTCTTGAAGACTGATGTCTGCTTGTACAAAAAGAAGAAACTCTGACCTGCTCCATCTGTGGCACAGCTCCAACAAGGACATACTAGCCTGCTCATAACTAGGGCAGCTCCTGTTTGGCCAACACACACATAAACCAGTCTCACCTCCTTGTTACTCCAGCTGGAGACTCATGGATTCCTAAAGAAACAAGCATGACAAAAAGCTTTCTTGAAAAACAACTTTTCCAAACTATCTTATGAGGAGACGAGACCTCACAACTAGGCCCTAGGCAGCTCTAGGACGCCTGAACAGACCAGAGCTGAGAAACTACTTGCTTGATCAGTCAAAGCTACAGAAGGAAAAACACTTACTGTGTGGACACAAAGTGACCCCCAACAGGCTTCTGAAAAACAGTCATTTCTTTGAGGGCTATGATGAATGGCCTGAGCTTTGGCTTCTGCAACAGCTACAAAGACACATGAGTTGACCCCCAGGAAATTACCCCTTTGCTCACAAGAGCAGAAAACCTGTCCACCACCCACACAACGAGGTGCCTTTCTGAAACTCTCCCATCAAGTACTCTTGCATCAACACCAGCCCCTATCCAAACAAGTACATGCTGCCCAGCAAAGCACTGAGGATAGACAGGGACACTGCCAGGTTTTTCGCAAGGACAAGCATCAGGAGACTCAGTCAGGAAAACAGGTCTTTCCTAAATGCAGATTAGCATAGCACAAAGCATTGCATCAGCCTACCTTCCTGACAGCTGGCTTCTGCTCACTCTGGCTGTTCTCAAAAAATGGAACAAAAAGTCCCAGCGATATGGCTAACCCCAAAGTCTTTCCCAAGAGTCACATGGCCACATCTTGTAGCTGGAAGGAAAGAGACAAAGCCCTCCTTCCTCTTTTGTACAGCTGGGGAGACCTGGCAGAGCCAAACCACTGAAAGGTGTGACAACAGCAGTTGAGCATCCCAGTCTGGAACCCATTGGAGCGAAGGCTGTCCAGGCCAATGAGCGTTTCCCTTTTTAGATGGCAAGGTCCTGCTAGCTGCAGTTCTGCAGAAGTGAAAGCACAACATCTAGCCCCAGGGAGCTGATCTTAGCTGAACGCATCTCTAAGGTATCACTTTCTAGAAGCAGGACAGGCATCAGGTAGTACTATGAAGAGCCTGTCTTAGGCTTACACTTTTTTACCTAAGCAAACAAGGATAGGCTACTGAGCTGGATCTTTGATCTGAACAAAGACAGCTGTGTCAACAAGTGTCTCCTGAGTGCAAGAGATGAACTCTGCAGAGGGACGCCATGATCAAATTTGTCAAATGTTAAAAGAGTTAGAACGAAAACTGAAAAAATGAAAAAATTCAAAGATTATATCAAGGAAAGTTTTTAACAGGTTGCCTGTCTTATCCACTTGTTGAATAAAGCCTCATTATCACTTTCCAAATCCTTTCCTTCTGCCATGACTCACAAAAAGACCGTCATGGTCTTCTCTATATAATTCAACACCTTCTCCTGAGGAATACAAGCGCTCAACATGGTCTAGATGTGGTTCCCCTCTGCAGCTTGTATATGCTCTGGAAACAAACTGCTGAGCAGCAAAGTCATTTGAAAAGTTCTTCAGCAGAATCAAGCCACCTTTCAGTACAAGGAGCCCTTCTAAAGGCCACTGGGCCCCCTCCCACCCTGATGACTTACAATAAGTAATCCAGAACACATCTTGCCTTGGAGGGCCACAGTCCCCACACAAGTTTTCACTTAGACTGCTATTCCTGTTAAAGATCAGAAGGGGTCATTTGAAAGGAAGAATCACTCCATACACAGTCCTAAGCTTTTGGTGGTCACTGCCAGCACCAACGCAATACTAGAGCTGTTAATGGCATTGGTCGAAACTATCCTTCTCATCATGTGCAGCCTCTTTTAACTACAAGCTGACTGGCATTTGACTTCCCAAAGAATGGGGAAGCATTAATGGGGAACATCAACTTCATCACAGTGTGATTCAAAGAAACATCTCCAAGAAGTTTCTCTCAGACAGTCATCGCTATGACATAACATCCACAGCTCAATATGTTGCAGCTGCAACACAAGGGGAAGCTCAGGGTTGAGTTTCTCTTCTTATCAGGCCACAGACTATCATAGCTGAGCTTGTTCTCCATAAACACTTGTCCAAGTGAAACATAGGTCGCTGACAATTGAAACCCTCCTTGTTCAAGTAGCAGAAGTAGTTTTGATTTATGTATGTATTACTCAAGCCCATTAGCCTGAAAACAAATGCAAGAACAAAAGGAAGCTATGTACTTCTCAGGTGGATGTCTTGGCAGGGCACACTCAAGGTGTGGCCTGTCCACTGACATTCAAAGGGACACTGTGAACAGCTTAGGAAAAGAGTCTTGCACTCCAGGTTATTCCCCTCTCCCTCCACTTCACCTTCCAGGAGCTGATCCAGTGAAGTACTACAAGCAGAGCAAACTGCTAGGAGCCTGTGAAAGTTCAAGGAGCACCAACAACCGGAGTAAACCCTGAGCAATACTCCAGACTATCTCACTGGTCTTTCCACCCCACTGGTAATGGCTAGTGAAGACTCCAAAGAAGAAACTGCACATTCTCCTTCAAAAGTTGAGCTTTGTTTTTCTCTGAATTCACAGACAATTACTCTGTGGAAAAACGTCACTTGCAGCATCTTCCTGGGGCAATTAGTCTGCTTTCAAATGAAAGGCATAGTGGTACTATAGTGGGAAGGGAATTGTACTGCGATATTTAGGCAACTGTCCCCATCCAGACAACTGCCCTCTCCCCAGGGAGGTCCGTGTGTCACGGAGAACCACTGCTGAGCTGAGCTGATCACAGGCAGTTCCTCAGGCTCCTTTCCAAACCAGCTGTATACCAAAGCCCGTGAGAATCCCAAACTGGACATCAGAAAATCTAGTCCTACACCATATGCTGAAATACACCTGCATGGAACTGGGAGGAGGCCCACTTAAAGACCAACTCCTTGGCCCAGCTGAGCTACATCTGTGCCAAAGCATCCTCCTGTCAAAGCATCTACTTTTACTCCTGTGAGAAAAAAATGAGAAATAAAATCCATGGTGCTACAGTTATACATTATTAGTGTAATATCTATCTGTCATGCTACTGGAATCTATTTTTCTGCCACACTGCACACAATCTCTGTTATCAGGACCCATCTCTACATAACCTGCAGGCCTCCTTTTAGGCAGATAAAACCAACTGTCAAAGTTCAGATACAAGCATAGGAGGGAATAGAGTTGCGGCGTGTAGGCGAGGAAAGGTTAAAGGAAGTTTTCTTTTGACTTCAGTGACTTTGGATGAGACTCAAAGAGGCCTGGGCTTGCAGTCTGCTGAAATTAAGTGTGAAGAGCAGAGATCCTGATAGGGAGATAGACTGAAGCCTTGAAACAGCAACAGTTCTGCAAGATTGTGAAGTGACTGTTAGCATCTATGCTTTAATAAAAGGAGCCAAGAGTGATGAGGGGAATTACGGACCAGCCAACCTCACCTCAGTACTTGGATAGAAGAGTGAGACTCTAATTAAGGACAGCACAGTCCAGCACTTGGACAAGAAAAATCCCCAAGGGTCAAAGCCTGCACTGTTTCTGCAAAACGAGGTAGTGCTTCACTATCTATTAGGAAAAAAGTTATATAATAAAAAGGAGAGGTGACCTGATGAGCATCATCTGCTTGTATTTTCAAAAGAGTTTTTATAAGTTCCAGTGGAATAGATCATAAAGAATAGTAAACAGGCAGAGGGTAAAAAGCAATCCTACATTCAGTATTAAAACCTAGTTAGACTAAGAGGAAGAAACAACTCAAGGTAGAAGGCCCCTCTAGAAACAGATGTAGGAAAGTCAGTGGTAAAGCTAGGCAAGTTGATTTTCACTGAAAAATACTAGTTCATCAAATCAAAAGGGAAGGAAAACACATCTCGACAAAAGACCTGTTTCCTTAAAAAGCAGACACCTCTGTAAGTTTCTGCATTGTTTCTACCTCTCTACAGTAGAAACAGCTCACTTGATCAGGTCTGATCAGGTCTGCTTATCAGTGACTTGCAGTAGCTGATTAAAAAAGACATTTAAAAATGTGAATGATCAAAATAAATTGTTTTGACTGATGCATTCAATTTTTAAATTATCATTAGTAGATTTGCCTTGGGAATAGTTGAGCTTTTACTTTTTCTCCCTATTTCAGTTATGAAAATTTTCCCTAACTCTTAGAGGACAGGCAACTTTCCTCTACCCAGCACTTGACAGTGGGAAGAATTTAGCACTTGGGAATAGTGTTGCCATAAGGCAAAGAGTTAAAAACCAGGAACATCTCCCACTGCATGGGACTGACCCATTCCCAGCCACAGCCAAAACAGACCAGCTTCCTAAGGTCTTACTCAAAATTCAAAGAGGGAATTACTCACACATGTATTATTTCAGCCAGAGCACGTCCACCCCCTTGGTTCCCACAATGTACCTTAGAGGTGGCTGGCATGAATCTATTAGTGTAATCTTCCTCTCACACACACGGTAACAACAACAATGTTTTGGCAGCACCACAATTCTCACATGACACATGCGCTATCCATTACACATTCACCTCATTTTCAAGCTGCTGCAAGTACCAAACACAGGCTTATTGTTTCCCTCCCTTGTTGTTTTTTTTGGTTGTGTTTTTTTTTTAATTTTGTTTACAAAATATTGGTAGAGAGAAAGAAGAGGAAAGAGAAATAAAAACAGGGCTAAAAACTCAATCACCTAGTCAAAAGGAGCTATCAAAAGTTGAGAAAATACGTACCTCAACTTTTCCCAAAAGAATAAATGAAACAAGGTGCCCAATGAAAGCAGAGGATCTGATTCAGCAAAAAGTAGATTGTAAGGAGTCATGAAATATCTAAAATCAAGTGGACTGAAAATAAAAAAATTAGTGTCTAAACAGAAATCTCTCTTTATGTGCTTACAGCATCTGCTGGTGGGTCAGCAGTAGGCCTCCAAAGGTGATTTAGGTTGCACATTTATCCTTGGAGAAAACCAGTAGGTTTTTCTTGAAGTCTCTAAGGAAACAATAGCAGACATTTTATCTGCTTTCTTGGTAAGCAAACCAAGAAACCTTGAAACCAAGAAAACTCTCCAACTCATGGCTGAGCTTGCAGACTAGATCAGCTGGCAAAAAAATGCTGTATTTCCTCCGAAGAAAATGAATCATCTGCTTTCATGGCGGTGGGGAATCTGGCCACACAGCCCAGCAAAGATACTGCTCTCCTCTCTGCAGCAATGCCTGACTGCCATTTCCTCAGCAGTCTTGTCTTGGAAATCAAACTCTGTGGAGCAGATACCAAAGAAATTCCAGAAAACAGGAAGCTAGCCGGCCCCATCTGTGCACATGCAGCAGAGACACACCAGAGAGCCAAAAGGTACAATGTAACAGACAGAATCACTTTTTTTCATCACCTACAGATGATTTGTTGCACCGCAATACAGAATAGACGATTTATTTTCAGGTCTTTGATTAGAACAGGTAGCCTTCAGTAGTGAAGAGGATGGTCTGAAAATATACCTTTATAAGCCCAGCCCTTTTGTTCAATACAAAATGTTTTTGTCATCAGTTCAGTCAAGAGCAAGATTTTGACGTATCAAGATGATTTACGATACATTCAAAATGCTATGTGGTGGGGAGGGAACACTGGGAAGGAGACCTTTTATTAGCTCCTTTTTGTTTATAAATATTGTAAATGCATTTCAGAGTGAGCCACTAGCATGCCCTCAGGCTGAGTTAGAGGGTACAGGGGTAAACACTCCTATTGTTTCTTAGCCAGAAAATTATTACTTTATGACCTCTCAAATACCCTGTCTGCTGACCTCTGAGGATATTTAGCCTGGCAGTTAACATCTGTGGTCCCATCAGCAGTGCTGAAGTAAAAGGTACTTAATGCAGAGCAGCTCTTTTGCAAGGTTAGAAAGGATCAATAGGAGATGTGTTTAATGTGGTATCAGTATCAGGTCTCATCTCACTTTTAAAACTGAAATATCCACAGTGGGACATAATCTTAGTCACGCAGCAGAGAGATCTTTAACATGACAAGATCCCTTTCTCCTAGGTCTAGAAATGTAGCTCAAGGCGCATGGAGGAAATTACCAAGGTTTGGAATAAATATGCACTTTTCAAAAAGAAAAATGATCGGAGAGAGGCTTCTGGCATTTCAGTCCCACTGCATTTTTTTCTGGAGCTCGAGCAGTTCTTGTGGAAAACAGGCATCCTTGCAATAAGCTGTGAACAAAACCAGGGTAGTTTTTCCCCTGGGTACATGTGTATCCACTGCCTGAAGCTAATCCTCTCTGACTGCAGGGAAAAAAACAAACAACCAGAAACAGTATGAGAGAAGGTAGCTTCCTCCAGAAGATTCAGTAAACTGCAATTCTTACAACAAACCTATCCAGACTCGCTAAAAAGAAGTGCAATTAAGCTGCTCTTAAAGTACATTAATTCACTCTAGCAGATCTTGTGTTACAGGAGAAGGTAGCTTCTCTACTTGCTGCTCATCCAACTATAGTAAACTGTGCATCTAAGACATGTTTCTAAACCCACCGCTGCCACCTCGCAACATTTATTGGCCATAAAACACATATGTTTACTGCTCCTGCTGGCGTCAAGGGCACAACTGTGAGGCCAGGGATTCCCCAGGCACGTTCTCGTGCCTTACAGTGAACGCTCGGCGGGACTCCCAGCCCACAGGACGTCCCACCATGCCCACACCTCTCCGCAGTGCTCAGCGGGGCCAGGATCACTCTACCTCTGGTAGCATCACGTGGCCGAGGGGAAGCTGGTCTGAACAGCTGTCCTCCTGGTGTAGCCAAACTCTGGTGAGTGACAGGAAGTTGATGAGCATGCCGGCAGTGGCGGAGCCACCCTTTGAAGGGCTTTATGCTCCCGTATAATGTGTACGTGTGCTACAAGCTGAAGTGTGCAGCTCTATTGCTATTCCCCAAAGGCATCTGCTCAGACGAGTGATTCAATTGTCTGGCTTGGAAACTTGCTGATAATTATAGTTGTTACAGTTTTCAACCCAAGTTGCTGAGCTGGGAATTAAACAGCAGCTTGTTTTCATGCCTACATGCTAGCCACTTTTTACAGTCCTTAACACAGCTGTGTATGTCAGCATTGCCCCTCTTAGGCTGGATATACCTTCTTAGAGAGGTTCAGCTACGGTGTCTTCTCTGCTCCAAGAGGCACTTGAATGCCCACACAAAACATGTATAAATTCTCATTCGAGCGCTGTTTTGAAACAGATGCAGTCACTCTGGGTCGGAATCTGTGATGGTGAATTTAAAAATGGAATTGAACCAAGTGCATTAGGTTTGCAATACGATCGCTGAGGGAACAGGGAGGAAGAAGAGATACCAGGAGAAGGGCTACGCTGGCTGGCACTGTGAAACCCAAGTTCTGAGCAATTAAGAGGTAGGGATTCTGTTTGCTTTATTTATTTTTTTTCCTTTATAGACAATGCTATTCAGACCTAGTCCATGCTCTTTATTTTCACACAGCCCCTGAGCACTAAAGTGGGGTGTATCCCTGATTCTAGATGGTGATGATAGGCATTCCAACTTCTCCTCTCTCACTGATCATGCGGGGAACTGGAACTCAGTACCTCAGGAGAGCAGCAGGCCAGAACTCATTTTGAGTGTAGGTGCTACCAGAGCCACCACATCTGCCATATGAGGCAGAGTGAGTGCAGATTTTGCTGGCATTAGCTCTTCTAAAACCAACATCTCCTGTTCTCTAATAAGAAGACTGTTATTGGAAAGAACATGAGTATTTCTCATATCTCTTCTCCCCCTCACATATATATATTTTCTTTAATTATCAGTAGATCTGAGTTCTGGCAGTGCTTTGAGCAAGCGTTTTATGCAGCCACAGAGCCCTTGAAAAGGCACACACTGTCTAACTTAAAACCAAACCAGCCCTTGCAGTTCTGACATCTATCCACCATCCTTTGTGCGCCGCACTCAAATGCAGCCACAGCAGGCTCCTTGTAGTTTAGAAAAAACATTTTTAGTACTTAGCTAGGCCAACATGTGTTCTGAGAAGGGAGGAAAAAGACACAGGATAAAAAACTCATCCCATTGAAGCCAATGGGAGCTTAGTCATTTACTGCAGCATGGGGTAATATTTCAGCCTATGTCCCAGCTTTTGAAAGCGTGATTCAACAGCCAGCTTATGAGTTAACCTTTTGTAAGGTCACAGAGACACACAAGGAATATTTGGCACAATTGCAGCAAGGCCGTGCACAGAAGTTTTTCTGCTGTGTACAAGTTTTCTCTTCCTTGGGATTTGTCAGCCTGATGGTTTTATACTGATGCCCACTGATAGCCACGGTTAATCTCTCCACACACATTTTCCGCAAACTGAAGGATTTCACTGATTATTCTAGCGGAATTGAGGACATCTCTGGCCCTTCTGCCCTGATGGAGGATTCTTGCCTTGTGTCATGTTGTGTGTTTGGTGTAGAGCTCAGTAGGGGATTTGGGTTGAAAACACTGATGGGATTATCAATATGACAGTAATATAGTGGGAAAGCCACCACAGTGAGCATTTGATATCGTTAAAGAAATAAAAAGCATATAATTTCTCAGCAATAGGCAGCCTGTGGACTCCCCTGATCTCCTGTGGATTCTCCTCAGACTGTTCATCCCAGTGCTCATGGTCTTGCTGTGGGCTTTGTCAGCACAGTGGCCCACGAACATGTATGGCAAAGCAATTTGAAAGAACAACCAACATTTTGGCCTGTCACTCTATCCTGAAAGTTACAACTGGAAGCACAAAACTTTTAGCAGACCTCTAGCAGTTTTTTGGTAGCCTGAAGCAAGGATAAAGGGAGTAAAACCATCCCAATATCAGCAAGTGCATGTTCATTTTAGCATCAGATAGAAGTGTCATCACTTCTCACTGTAGATGGCAAACATTTGGATTGCTGCAGCTAGAGAAGGAGAAGCAGCTTCTCTTAGCAGCTTGGTTGTCATAAAGAACAGCCTGTCAGAAGGTAGAAGGGAGCATTAGTGTCCTCCTTGGAGTGGAGTTTCCTCGGGAGAATTCAGAGTTCTCCTGGTTTTTATCCAAGCACGCTCTTGTGTTCCTTATCCCTTTGTGTTTGCCAAGTTCCTGCTTTTTAGCAAGATCTTATTCTTTAGGAGAAGGCAAGGTCCTATCTTGCTCTGAACAGAATATGCCCACACATGAAATTAGGGTTATATTACCTACATCCAGGGGGCTGGCATTATGGGGAATAACTGCAAGCAGAAACCTAAAACTCTATCTTGCTTTTCTCCAAGGTTCATTTGTCAGGGTTGCTGCTGCCAAAGGAGGGGACAACAAGATGTGTGTGCCAGGATGACTCCCCTACTCCTAGTGGCTTTGACTCCTGCATATGAGAGGGGCACCCACGGGCTGTCACCGGGGCTGATACAGCTGCACCTCTGCAGGTCCCGTCAGCCTCCTGAGACAACACAGATAAAAACACATCAGCTGGCTGTGGTTAAGCTTTGGGTTAACCATGCCTGGATAATGTTTTCAGAAACACGCTGCCTTTTTAAACCTGCTTGATGCAGATAAGGCTACCGCGGAGGGAGGAGGGGGAGACTGGGTTCCCAGCAAGAGGAGCTCAGTCCCACTAGTCACCTCCTGCAAGGTGGAGTGTGGAAGGAGCCGTCTGAGCTGGTCCCAGGTCACGACAGAAGAGTCCTGCCAATCTGCCTAGGGTGCAGATTCAGCGCAGGGTGGTGGGCCCCATCCCTGCTGGGTGGAGAGGCTGTACAGCACCCCTGTTCTCACAGCACACGCGGGGAAGCACTCCTCTTCTCTGCCTTTACAGACCATTGAAGGGCATGTGGCTTCTGGAAGGGACGCCTCTGTTTTTGTGTGCCTGCCGTGGAAAACCAGTAAAGTCCAAGGGTGAAATCCTGGCCCTGAAAAGGAGCAAGGGGGTTTTGTTGTGGCCTTCCAAATGGCCACGTTTTCAACTGGCATTTTTGTCTCCTAGTTGCTTTAACCTGAGTCATAATCACATTACAATTGCTAACGAATGGCGGTTACAGAGCCCATAAATGTGAGATCACTCTCAGCGACTCCTCTAGCCTCTAAGTGGAGCCAGTCCTTAGGGATGGATGGAATTTCACTGAATTTTTCCGTTTCATTTGTACAATGAAATCACTCTTTGGCCTCTGCTCTGTTCTTTTTGCCCTCTTTGGACTTAAGGTGGACCTATTTGATACCGATCTTGAGAGTTTTTACCAATGGCAATAACTAGGATGAAGAATTAGATTTTCTTAATGAATTACTTTACATTAATTTTCTTTCGTAGTATTCCCAACCACAGCATATATTGCTGTTTAGAGCAATTTAGGAGCATTCAGCTTTACGCAATACAAAATCTCTAATTTTAGTTGAGATGCTTGTTTTGCATTAACAGCACATAAATATGTCTGAAATCATTAGGACAACTGCAATTAAAAGGATCTAGAAGTACAAATAGCAAGAACTAAATATTCACATAAAAGCTAGATTAAGTTGAATCTTGATGTAACATTGACAATGCACAAACTCCTGTGCATTAGTCCAGAGGCACAAACATTTTCACATATACAAGCCTTTATTCTGTTCAGAACTTAATCATTTTTTCTACAACACAATTAAGTTGGCATCAACAGGATTGTTTCTGATGTACAGCTGACCTACCACCTCAATAACATACCTATTTACAAAAACATACTATGTAGGAATCCTTGGTGATTCATTCTACACATCAAGAAACTGGAAGAGAATGGAAAAACATAACTATTTTTGTTATTCTGCTTACTCTCCTAGCCCTTTGATGTGTGAGATATCAGTGTACTCCATCTTACATACCATTATTTTCTTTACACACACATTTCTTATACACACACAGTTCCCACAGCGGCACATTTATCCTGATGTAAAAGCTCAAGGAAAATCTTTGGCTTCAGGAAGCCACATCACATTATAAAGAGAGGGGCGAGTTTTCCTTTGAGTGTTTGGGGAGACTCGTCTCCTCTAGCTTTTGAGTGTCTGGGGAGACTTACCTCCTCTAGCTTTTGCCAAAGAAAAATTAACCATCTAGTTAATGTGCTCTAGTGTGATCCTACATGAGCCAATGCAGAGAGCCATGCTGAAGGATGAGGTTGGATTGCTCAGAGTCTAAAATATCCAGTTCCTAGATGTCCTTAGACCTGGATTCCACCACAAAGGACAGAGGCAAAAGCCTTAATTCCCATATATTATGGGTCATTGTGTTTCTCTCAGAGACCTATGTCAAGCACAAGAACAACTGTTGACTCTTTTTTCTTCAGACCATAGTTTCAAAGGACTGCGACACCAGGCTTGAGTTTGTTTTGACAGTAATTTGTGGCTCGGATGAAAATCAGGATTGAGCTACGAGAAGGTGAAGAGTGGGAGGCTGCTGAAAGACTGACCCTGAACTGTACAGACCAGCAGGAGCATCACCACTGATTTCAGTGGAAACGAGCCCAGGCCTGTGTCGGGCTTGAAACGGCATTGTTATGTGTTTCCATGAGCAGGGAAATTTGACATGACTTTTGAAAGGTTGTCATACCCTCTATTGATGGCTGTCCAAGTGAGTTTAGTGGGAACTGTATCCTATGGATTTCAGTGCGTGTGAGGTATTTAGTCCCATTTTGCTTTCCTGAATAATATTCGTCCCTTGTATGAATTTGCATGCGTTATACTATATTAGAAATGCACTCATGGAAATTAATACACAAACTTATTAGACTGAACTTGGGAGATTCAATATACAGTGAGGGTAAGATTTTGCTCTAGCTAATATCTAAGGATAGATTATAAAAGCTTCATACTATTTAGAAAGCAGAGAATATTGCCTATGTGAGGTATTAAATTGATACAATAGTATGGAATTATATAAATTTTCAGGCTAATTCTAAAATACATGCTACGAGTTTTGCAATATAATAGTTTTTCAGCTCTTAGCAATAGTTTTAATCCTACACTGGGCTTTCTGTTCCTTGGCAAATTTGCATTCTGTCACATAAGAATAATAGATTCATCTTGTCACTCGTTTGTGTTTCACAAAGATAAACTATTTAAACCTTCTGTTAACAATGCAAATTTTCTTTTTCTTTGTCCTATTTTTCTCTCATAAAGACACACAGACATCTTTTTTCCATATTATTTATGCAAGAAAAAACAAAAAAGAAGAAAACAGTCATCCCACTGGAAAGCCTGCTGCATAAGCAGTGTCCTGAGCTGGTTTCTCACCAGGAAGTTAGTCTGCGCCACCGGTGTCCCGTGCAAAGCCCAGATACTGTGAACTGGGGTCAGACGAGAGTGGTTGAAGCACCGCTACAGCCATTTGTGTCAGCCCAAGGCCAGAAATGGAAATAGCTGTTCCTAATGAAGGATAAGAGGACAAGACTAAATAAAAAATATTTCTGTTTTGTTTGGAAATGTTTTCCGTCTCTCACTTTTGAACCTAAATAGTTAGACATGTTCTTAAGCTTTAGCCTGTTATTTTGCTGAAATTGAATTATGTTCAACAATAGCATTAGGCTGAGGTTTTCAGAAGCACCTGGCTAGGTGTTACGGATGCTGAAATCCCGCTTTTAAAGTGCCTGGGGAGCTCTATTTGAAACTGGGGAGAGTTTAGTGCTTCGACAAGAGCATTGCTGTGGAAACATAGCTGAAAAATACAGCCACACAATAGCCCATCTGCAGCTCCGGAGAAAATGCATCATGTAATATGCTCTTCCTCTTCAGTCAGGTATTGTGGAAAGCATTTTCTCTAATCACATTTCTGTATTTTAGACCAAGAACTTTACCAGATTGGCCTTATTTCAGGTTCAAGGTCTTCCATACTTAAAGTCAGTTTCTTTTTTTCTTTTTCTTTTTATGAAAGAAAGAAAAATAACCAAAGGATTCAGATAATATTTAGCATTTAGCTCCTATAGCTAGAAACGGACGTATTTGCAAACTTGTAAAAAAAAAGTTTCCTTTTCCAGAACATAAGTAAACAAGCTCCAGGCTCTTGCCCTGGAAACCCGCAACTTGTCATCTCACAACAAATATGGCATTGCTGTAATGATGCAAACATGAACCAAACTGCAGCCAGACACAGAAAATCCTGACTTCTGCACTCTCTTGCGCTCTCATTCCTCTCTTGTTCTCAGACTCAATAGCTACTTTATCATGGGCACCTTTATGTTTTAAGGAAAACCTAACCAAAGACCTGAAAAAGCCTACTGGAAAAAAAGACTCTTGACAGCTTAAGGGGGGAGGAAGGAATTTATTGCCTTTTTGTTTGCCAGGAGTGTGGTTTTCTGTAATTTTTACCTCTGAATTGCAGGGCATTTCCCAAGCTTTTTAAGGCAGCTCTGGTGTCTGCTGATAGACATCGCCAGTGATTAGTAAGGAAGGTCACAATCTTGATTATTGCTCTGCTGTTACAAATACGCATGAGCGACAGACTCCGCTATGGTTAATGTGTTGGCTTTCTTTGCCCACTTTTACTGAGAGAGTATTTTGTCTTCCTTCACCATTCAGAAAGTATAGGGAAGTCTCTTGCTCACGTTCCTGTAGCTGTTTGTGCAAAGCATTGACATTTCAGACCTTCGTTCAGAGACCCCACATGTTTACCCTTTGCTGCTGCTGCAGCAGCTTCTTCCACACAACCATGGTCTGTCTCTTGCTGGACGGCAGCCGTGTCGCCAGCAAGAACCACAGCCAAAACAAGAAGCTCCAGGGTGAGGCAGCACACAGAGAAAGAAGTGAAGTCAAATTTAGCTCTTTATTTCAATCCTGGAGCAGCCTTCACTTCAGTTATATTGTGCACAAATGAGTCTTACTGAAGTTAGTCGCTCATTTAAAGCCATGCAAGGAGGAAACAAACCGTGAAGACCACGCATGTTGGAGGTTTAATCAAAATCAAATGGCCAAGGGCAAACTGTTACAACTAGATCAGAGGCTCAGCTGCTGCAAATCCAGGTTGCTCTGTTGCCTGTGGCAGGGATGTGTCAGCTTTCCCTAGCCAAGGATCTAGTCCAGGAGCACATTCATAAGAGTGGTTTGATCTTCTGTATATTTTAGATGTGTATGGAAAGGGCAAAATGCTTTTCACAATAGAAAGAAAAGATAAAAGTAAGAAATAATAATTGAGAGAGAAATAAAAGGAAAAAAGGAAGATCTTGCAGGTTTGTTAGGAGGCAGTCCTCCAGCATTGCTCTCCCTCTTTCCCCTCTGCAAAGAGAAGCAAATTAACTGTTTAACAAAGGGATCACATTTCCGGATGTGACAGGGGGAGACAGATTATGAGCAGATACAAATGAAAAGTCTTGTGCCAAAAATTGAATGCTCTTAAGGAAGACTAAGTATCCTGGGCAGCTACCAGGATTGCTAAAGGAAATGAGGAAAGAAATTAGTGAAGCCTTAACAGATTTTTTCCAATTGCCCCTGTGACAGGTTAGGCTACAGAGCAAGACAAAGGGAGCAACACAATGCGCAGACTTATTTCAGCCATGCTTTTTATTATTAAGGGGTCATGAGATACAGCAGGTAGTTAGAATCCAGTTGGCTCAAAGTTATTTCCTGGGGAAACAGTTTTGTGGGATTTAATGAAGTCATGATATAATACTTTGAAAAGACTCATTTAACTGGAGATAGCCAAAATGGATTAGGCTGAGGAGCAGTCTTGCTTCACAGCTGTTTGAAAGTCCTGGAAGACATTGCTAAACCTGTCTGGGAAATGTTTTTCCCATCTTGCAAAACTTGTTGAGATTTTAAAATATTTTCCTGCCCTGAATCAGAATTATAAACAGGACTTCGTAGCATTTTGGTCTGATTAGGGACCAAAAAAAAAAAAAATGGGATGGAGAGAGAGAGAAAAGAGTGAAAGAGGAAGGAGAAAGACTGGCCCATTCATCTGTGTCAGAGCCAGCAGCACTCCTCTCAGGTAAGGGAAACTCACTTCCTGGGCAGAATCAGACAGTGTCTCACTGCAAGGATCTTTGCTTTGCCCTTCAGCCTTTATGTGCCTCCTCAGTGCTTTCCAAGAAATTCCACTTCTGCTCTCCTTTGCCTCAGGTTTTGATTTTTTGTTTAAAATCATTGTTCTCTTAAGAAAAACCATACAGTTAAAACAAATAACAAAAATCTGGGCTAAGCATTATTATCTGCATTATAAATGAGAGTCGTACTGAGCAGTTACACTCTTCTCTCTTACAACCAATGAGTACTCTGTGGTTTGTTGTAGCAGTAAAGGAAGAAAATCAAGTATGTCTTAGTGACTGAAATGTGCTTAGAGCAGATTACTCAAACACCTTCCAATTTCAGCAGTTGAAGGTTAAATGGCATTTCAGAGGCATTTTCTGATTTTAGTTAGTTGTGAAGATGCTCCTAGAACATAAGCAAGTAGAGCATTTCTGATGGAAATATCCTGACCATAAGCACCCAGAAGCTCCAGTCTGAAATTTGTGATTAGATCTCCATGTAGGTTTGACAGGGAGAGCCGGTAAAGGAATTGAGATTGATAAACTGTCTGCTAAACAGTGATGAAAATTATTATGTCCATCTCACAAAGAAGTTGTAAAGAAAGATTAGTTAGGGTTTATGAAGTATTCTGAAGACAGTGCATAATATTCTATAGTCTGTATTCTGTGTCTTTAAAAAATTGAGGCCTTTCATGATACTTGTTACTTACAAAGTGTACTACAGCTTCAGTGTCCTGTGGTGCCACAGATCGGATTTTATATCCAATGTAAAATCACCGATTTCAACACCATTACATTAGATGTGAACTTTTTTCCTTGTGTCTTCAAGCACTTCATTTTACCCTATCCTGCTTTCTGACAAAATCATTAGGGTGAGGAGGACTGTGTGAAATAAAATAGGAAATTATAATGTGACATACTGTGGTGATTCAATGTGGTAGGCTGACTCTACGCCAAACATTTTGAATGACTAAAGCACTTTATTAAGTTTGAATGACTTTTAAATAATATTTTAAGACCTGCACTTGTTATTTGCAGGCAGTCACTTTAATAATGAGTTTAAATCTATGCTTGTAAGAATATGTGTGACTCAAGCAGCTATATTCACTGACATATTATACATTTCTCTAGACTTAAAAAGAGCTTTACACTTGATTTTCCCAGTTACTGTAACCTGGTGTGTGCCTGCTTCCCAATGCCAGAGTGGCAAACAGCTGCCACAGAGACTTGCAAATGAAATCTGATTTTTTAAATGAATCTCAGAAGGGCAACGCAGAAGCTCTTGGAGTTCACCTGTGTCCAAGGATGACTGTCCTTTCTTGTCAGAGCAATCTTATGTGGGAGGGCAGTATATTAATGCAGAATGATATACAACACTGCTATTTTTCAAAGAAATGCTGAAACACTGTGCATGCTGAGAAAGTTCAGTGAAGCTGGGTTTTGGTTGTAGCTGACCAGCATAAATATAATTAAATCAGAGCATCTTTCAGCTGAAAAGTAGGACTGAAAGGAGAAGCAGCACCAGCCACGGAACATACCTTGATCAATTAGAGGGTATGAATTTTAATAAAAAACAGCATAAAATTTAACAGACAGTTATTAAGTTTTTTCTAATAGATGGAGTTTCCTTTCCTAGATCATCCAACAATGTTATTAGAGTTGGAACAAGATAAGAATGGGATGATGGATAACAGCAAATCCATAAACAGCACATCTAACATTCTTATTGAATAAACTTCAGTCTCCCTAAATTTGAAAGAAATCATAAGCCTGAGTCACTGTTTTGTCAAAAAGGTGACTTCCAAGTAATATATTTCCTTCCAGCTTTTAATATTTCTGCGGAAGGTAGAACAATTCTATATCAACACTCTACAACAGAGTGGCAGCAACCCTGCCTTTTGTGCCCTGCAGAAAATTCTTACCACCTTTTGTACCTGGGCAGCCTCTGCACAGAGAACTGATGTGAGCTGGATTCCTGGCTCATGTGAACACAACACAGTGCTCCCTCAGCTGCCCGAGCACCACAAGACAAGCCACAAGTAGCAATTATTTTAATCATGCCTTCATTTTACCTCCTGCCTGTAGTTCTCAGCTGAATTGTAACAGCCTTGGTAATTATGGTAAATTAGATGAGAAGCAGAGCTAAAGCATGCGTCCTTCAGAAGCCGCAAGAATGGCCAGGTCACCACATGGGGTTCTGCCACTTTCTTGCAGGATGAGGACATCTCCCTGTCCCATGTTTCTTCAGGTTACTCTGCTCACTCATCTAGCTTATATGGAGGGCATATGCTTGGATATAGAAGGTGTTTTTCTTGTGAAGAAAGAACATACTCCAGACAACATCATCCCACCTCGATCCACTGCACTGGCTGCAAACTCATTTTGTTTGTTGATGAGAGCACAAGTCAAAGAGATGAAGAGAAAGGGGACAGGGGGATGTCTAATGAACACTAAAACCATACTTTATTTATGGTAAGCCCCCACAGGTCCCCTTTAGCATCCTGGAGACTTGAGAGGAATGTAGACTAAGCCCCAAAAGAGACACTTAAGTGCTTTCCTGCCCCTTGAGCATCATCCGAGATTGAGAGAGGAAAAGAAGGGGAGAGTAACAATAGCCTCAGAGGAACGATGCATAAATTGCTGATTTCCCTTGTGCAGCTGATGGGCGGTGAGGAAGGAAGAAGAGAGAAAAAGAATCATCTGAGCCCTAGAAGAAGGGAGAAGTACCACTTTCCAGTACCTGCTGTCTTGAACAACAGATGCAAGATAACTCTTTCCTTGAACGAAATGTCCATACTGTTAAGGCATTCTGTGAATACTTACTCATATATTTAAGCTCAATATCAAGGGGAAAGACTTCAGTTAAAAAGAGACAATTTACAAGAAGAAGGGGAGAAAAATGGGCTTGACATTGAAATAGCAGAAATTACTTTTAACTTGAGTTATGATCAAGATAGTTATGAAAATCAAAAAGGAGAATGAAAACCAAAAAGGAGAAATCATAACTAAAGGCAAGAATAGAGCAATATGGCATATAGGTTATTCTCCCTCTCACCACTTCGAACTCTTGACAATGCCTCACAAAGACAGTGGAGAAAAGCTACAATTTTACACAGGGCAAAATAAAGATTTTCAGCCTGCAAATATTAGATGGATGCAAATATGCAAAACATTCATACATAAATACAGTAGCTTTTTTTTTCACAGCATGTGAAAAGTGAAGAGCTACCATGGAGTCATGAAATAGATTCTCATCCTTTGTTTGATACTTCTCCTTCCATTGAAGGAAAGGGCTCAAAAGAAAAACACAATGAAAAGCAGTATAAAGAAAAAGTTACCAAAATATTCTGATGTTGAAAAAGCCTCTGCTTTGATAACAAGTAAATTTTGGACAATTCTAGTTTTGTGTAATCACACCTGACTCCAGCCAGAGAAATAATTTGTTGAGAGCTCAGGAAGGGATTTTCTCATCAAGTTAAAAGAAGATAAAATAGAAATTCACTTACCTTCTATTGTACTGTGTATCTACTACTTCCTTAACCACAAGTAACATATAAGCATTTATGCTATGCAGTTCATAGCACAGCCTACCCAAAACCATTCCTCAGTTTTTAAGATAATTTGGAAGTTATTTTATCCTTTTCTAAAGAATACTAAGAAAACTGAAGAAAGAGTTTCTTCTGTGGTTGGCATTAGTTAAACTGACATTCTCCCTAGCATTCTACTGTTCCTTAGAAAGAAAGACATGTCTTCTGTGCTGTTCTGCTAATATAAAGAGAGCAAGCAAGCTGTCTCCATTTTCCGAACACCAAATAGATCGGACACCACCGTACACTTCCCTAAAGCTCTGTTCAAGACCCTTTCCTAGACAGGAGCTCTGTCCTCAGCAGTACAAGTGTTCTGTTCTGCCCCTGGGCAGCAGAACAGGTGTTTCTTCTAGCTGCTCTGCTATTTTCTGTTTGTTTCTGGGGTGTTTGTGTGTGATGTTTCTCTTACTTGTATGAATGAGCTGAGGCATCCAGAAGCCTCACCCTATATACCCACGCAGCAACCCCCCAGCCATCCCTGCCTTGTGCCATCAGTCTGCCATGGCCTGCTGAAACAAGGCAAGATTTTGCCATCGTTAGACTTGCTTTTGGTCACCGATCGATTCCCAGCACAGGACTGAAGCATGCTACTGGGAGCAGTGCCAGCCCCATGCCAGGGGAAGCCGGATGTGTGCACTGTGGGGGCTCGCACCCCTTCGCTCTCACCAGGCAGTCCAAGCCCTCTGTAAATGGGTACATTGCTCTTTAATTGGCATCATTACCTCATATAATGTTTTCTAATTAAGTTATTGATTTTTTCCCCATGTTCTTTTTAATGGATTCTCTTTCCAATTCGCCCTCAGTAAAGACACTGGCAAGTAAAGTGGATGGGTCTCCAGGGAACCTCTTCCAACTACGTGTGTTGCACAGAGCATACAGGTGTTTCAGTTCTGCATGGGCTTCTTAGTTAGCCAGAAGTAATATTAGAGGGGAGAGCAAGATACATTGCAGTCCACTAACATGATCAGGCACAATAATTATTGCTTCATAACAACAGGCAGAATTATTACTGTGCCCAGACTTCATGTTTTTCTGCCTCACAACTGAAAGGAGCTGCCTGTAGAACTAGGCAGGAAACAGTTCCCATATCCTGCAAAAAAAAAAAAAAAGGTAATTTAAAACACATTCTTGTTTCACATTGGAAACACCCAGAGGTTTCCAACAAAAATGAATGTGAGTGTCCCACACCCAGAGCAGAGTAGGAGACAGGTAGTGAAGGCGCTACAGTCAGCATATCTCTGTGGGTGCAATCAGGTAGATGTTAGGGGGCTCTGCCCATCCTCTGAGCTGCCGGGACACAGTCCCATAAAAAAAAAAGCCATGCTAGCACCCTGTGTAGTATCTGAGCTAACAACCCTTGCTGAGCATGGATTTGGTAAGTGAGGAAGGAGGGAGCACTTTTTCCTCAACTGGACAAAACAACTCGAGTAACCCAGTCTCTCTGCTCTGGTTATGTAGCTCATACCACAGCCAACAGCAAACCTGCTCTGCTGGAAGGTGGGTCCAAGGTGAAGACATAAACCGTAGTTTCCTCCGTATCAGGCACATGCTGTAAGCAAAAGCTACTGCCCTGTGGAAGCTCATGCTGCAGGAACTGAAACTTGAGCTTCAGCTGCTGCCATTACAATGACATGAGTTGCCCACACACAGACACCATTTTTTTCCAATGTGTTTTATGCCCCCTTGAAATCAATTGCATCAGAACTGTACATGTTAAAAAGAATCATATAGAAGCATAATTGTGTGCTCCAGGAACAAGAACAGTATTACACCAGAGTGGAAGTTCCAGGATAACACTAACATGCCAGTTCCCTGGGCAGAGCAGCTCTCGGTGAGCCTGTCTCTGCAGAACCCATGCTCAGAGAGGAGCAAAATTTCTGAGGAAACTAGAAGGGAGGTTTAAACCCAGGGGGACAGTGTTGGTATGAAATCATAGAATCATAGAATGGCCAAGGCTGGAAGGGACCTTAGAGATCATTTAATCCAACCTCCCTGTCATGGGCAGGGACTCCTCTCAACTAGATCAGGCAACACATGGGAACCGAATGGGAATTGAACCCGTGACCTTGGTGTTATCAGCACCATGCTCAACTGACTGAGCTAACCAGTCCCTTAATGTCCCCTTCCCCAATCCAGCTGACCTGCAGAAAGCTTGATGGTGAGTGATGGCACGAAAAAATCAGCGGGTACCCTTATCCTGCAGTAGGAGAGTGCAATAAACCCTGAAGACCCTTTTCCTTCTCCTCCAGCTCATTTGAGTTCTTCCCAGCAGAGCTGACAAATCCTATGGGCAGGGAGGTGCCCACTGGTAGGTGCCCCTGTGGGGCAGCACGGCCAAGGGCTACACATGCTGCTGCCTTGGGTGAGGATTGCAAAGAGGGAGAGCAAATAGGGCTCAAGTGCTTGGACTCGGGCTCTTCCAAATCTGTAACCTCTATGGTGATGCCAGCAGGGCCGAAAAGGGGATTTGCAGTCAGCTTGAAGGAGCCGTGGAGGACTGGCTTTCTCAATTTTTTGGCTGTGTAGTCTTACAGTTTTAAAGCTGAGAGGATACAAACAGCTGCCTACGAGCCAGCCTATTAGCTGGAACAATCTGCAGCGGTGCCATCACCCTCAGTGAGGCTAGACAGCCTGGCAGCAGGATCCAGCTCCATCCCCCTTTGACCGCTGCCCTGTGCCATCGCTTTCTCTGCAATTCCCATGCATTTAATAGGGAGCCAAGGGTACGACTGCTCTGGCTGGAGGGCCGTCTGTTAGTGCCGTGGCACCTGCACTGCCCAGATGGTACTATCTGTTACATGCTGTTATGCTCTTGGCCTCATCCTATTTTTTTCTCAAAAGACCCAGTAGAGAAAGGACAATATAGTCCATTCTTCCAATGATGGTATTGCTTTGCCCAGAGCTTAATTAGCAGCATGGTTGTGAAAACTCCTGTTCCTCGATAACCTTCCCATGTGGATGTTCTAGTACAGGCAAAAGGGTCAGTTGCTATTTCTTTATTCATTAGAATTTTGAATCATATGGCTATATATTTGTGCAAGTAATGCACAGCATTTTGAGAAGAATGAACAAAATGTTTCTCTTGCTGAGGAAACTGACTTGAGAAAAGTGGAACAGAAAGAGAAAATACAGGCCTTAAAAACGTCATTTGCAGTTACATAAAGCAGAAAACCAAAAGGAGAGGTTTTCTGACTTTTGGAGCTCCACGGCACTTTTTCAGCATCATTTTCCCACATTGAAGCAAAGGACCAGTATGGATTATCAGGGAGCTGTTGCCATGGGTTTTCACAGCTATCATTAAAAGTCACTCTTGCAGTACATCTCAGAAACACATCCCACAAACTCCCAGCCACCTGCAGGCTCACCGCTAGCCACTTCTGAGCTGAACAGGCATGCTGCTGGTAGCTCTGCAGAGATCAGCTCTGTTGCACTCCCAACTGGGTCCTTTTCCCTCGATCCCTTCCCTGCAGCAGTGAGCAAAATACAGGCAGGCAGCAGTGGGTCACCTGTGCCAGCTGACCTCCCTCCTGATAGTCCAAGCCCATTCCTCTTAATATCCATAGAAGGAAACAGGATGAAGTGGGATCCCTGGGACTGTATAACACCTCTGCCTTCATTCAGATACCATAGTGTCTCACCAACAGACGCCTGTATCTGCAGCGCTGCAGCAATCAATAAATTACATGGCTGACCATTCTTTTTCCCATTAATTCTTTAAAAAGCCTATGATATATGACTTTGTAATATAGTATTAACTTTTTATGCACACAGTGGTAATAGCTTGCAGCAAAGTATTAGATATTAGCATTTGAAACACAAGTTCCTTGCTTGTGATTGAATAGACAGTACATCCAGTGCATGCTTTGTTGAAATGAACATTCAAATTTTATATCAAACAGGCAGATTTGGTGAAATGAGTTATCTGAAGTATCACATGGAGAATTAGGAAGTAATAAAGAGTTTTATATGTTTCATTATTAATTTATCCAGACATGAAAAAATTCATATTTCAAAGGAAATACAAATTTCATTGAAATTGTATAGGTGGTGCAAATTTGTATGTAATGTGATGTAACTTTCTCACATTACTACAAACTCAGTTTCTCCAAAGTAATTCCCTTTCTATAAGTGTGCACTGAGCCTTGTACGTGTTCATAGGATCAAAGTCAGGTGACGTGCAGCCCATGAGGAAACATCTTTGGGTAAAAAGGGTTAGAAACAGCTTTTCTAAACTGGAGTTTCAAAAACCATAGTCCACTGGAGCTGGGAAGTTCTGGCTCAAGCTTCTAAATTGTCAAGTAATATGACAGAAAGTTAGCCTGCTGAGACCAAAAGTCCGCTTGGCCCAGTACTGCCAATGTGGCAGTATCCAGTAAGAGATGCTTAGCTGAAAAAATAAAAGCAACAGCGCAAGACTCAAGCCTAGTATATAATCCAGTTTGTATGAATAAGTAGTTTCAGGCCTCCTGAGCTAGAAGGTACACACATTTAGCAGTGATCAGTGCATATATTTATCCAGTCACAAATTGTGTGGAGGTGTAGACAACTGAAGGAAGAGAAGTGCAGCATATGAACAGCAAATACTATTATTGCATGCTCCATCAAGAATAGAGATAGCTGAGATTTATCTGCTGTGTTGTATTTGCCTATCTCTCAAAGCATTATCCAATACAAAGGAATTAACAAAATTCAAAGAGATGCAAGGAAGTACATTCCCAATTGTCGTCCCTGTGAAGTCACTAAACAGCAACGCAGGTGTCAGACCTACAGGTGCTGTGAATTATCACCCCTCTGCTCCAGAGTCAGCCAAAACCCTATGTATTTCCTAGGATGGAGGAGGCTATTTGCCCGTAAGGTCTAGCTTGGGAAGCAGTTGCATCTGGATTCCCAGGAATGCTTCCTGCTAGGTAGCTCTTCTTGTTAAGAAAACAATGGGAAGTTATAGTATCTTCTACAGTGAAGAGCAGGAGGTGGACTTTTTCTGCTTTGCTGCAATGAAGTTAAGGCAATGGCAGCCATTCAGTTAGGACAGCCGTTGGTGTAGTTGTCAGCTGTTTGTATAAATGAGTCTGACTCCCTGGATGGTGTCAGATGGGTTTTGCCAGTGTGAGATAGGGATGTCTGTGTTCAGGAATTAAAAAATCAAATCATTCCAAGCTGGAAAGTCTCCTGCTAATTCCATTCCTTCCAGTACTTCATTCACCAAAAAAAAAAAAAGCATCTGATGCCTATAATGTTGTATTTTATCACTTTTGGATGTAGGTGGCAAGGGAAAGGTGATCTCTGGTCTCATGAAATGCCTGTAAATAGGGGTGTTTTCCAGAGAGATATTCATTTGTAACTTCTGAGAACAGAGGATGGCATCCACAAACTCTGTATTAAAGTCCTATACAGAGCTTTAAAAGCGACATTTACAAATGTAACGAAGAGAGCCTGATTTTTTTGTCTGTCCTCTATCTCAGTCTGTAGAATTGTAGAATCATTAAGGTTGGAAAAGACCTCTAAGATCAAGTCCAACCTAAACCCAAAATCTACCATGGCCACTAAACCATGTCTCAGAGTGCCACATCTACACATGTTTTGTACACTTCCAGGGATGGTGACACCACCACTTTCCTGTACAGCCTGTTCCAATGCTTGACCACTTTTTCAATAAAGGAATTTTTCCTAATTCCTTTATTTTTCCTAATATCCCAACTAAACCTTCCCTGATTGAGCCAAAACCTTCCCAACTTGACCCCATTTCCTCTCATCTTAATTGTCTATGTAATGTTACTTTTCTTCTGGATAAACAGAATATGCTCTTGGCTTTATTGGGAATTCATAAGCAAAACTTGTGGTTTCTCAGTTATGGAGAAAAGTTTATGAAACTTCTCCAGGCTAACTCAAGTGGATGGCTAATTCTTATTATAGAGATCTTCATGGGTAATGAGCCAAATTCCACTCTTAAATGGGTGAGGTGTCACAGATCTCTGCAACCCTGCAATTACACAAGCTCAAAACTAGAGATGACCCATCCTTATACCTACTCAGAATCACATTAGCACCTCATGACTCATTTGGGACCAATGCCTCCATCTGCAATAAACAATGAGCAAGAAAAGGTCACTGCCCTTAGGGTTTTACAGCCAGACACACAGAGAGCACAGAAATACCAAGAGAGGTCTAAAAGTAAGGTAGCTGAGGGCATGTGGCATTAAGTGTTGAACTGTTGAACTAAGCTATACTTCAAATCAGCCTATATTTTTCCAGATTATATCACTTCATATCCTATATTGTGTTTTGCAACATGTGTCTGTGTGGGTTGGCTACCTGAAAACCCTTTCAACACCTCAGGCAATGCAAATTGTAAATTATGCCTACACTTCCTTTCAGACACTTTTACATCCTTAAATCACAGTTGTGGGTGCAATGCCAGGACAGGCAGATGACCGATCAGTCCCTTTCAGAGATAGTGCCTGGACAGCTCAGGACACATGCACCCTGAGCACGTGGCAGCATTGGGCTTCACAGTGACCCAGCATCTGCCTTATGCTCCCAGGGTTCCCAGCAGGCTCTGTTTAATTAAATTTAGCACAGTTACCTCAGCTGCAAACACTGCTGGTGTAAGCATTTTATCAGTTTCAGAAACTTTTGCATCACTGAGAAGCGAGTCTCACCAACCCATCTTAGTGCTTTGGCAAGATGTAGGGCATCCACCACTCTGACCCATCAGCATTAGGAGCTGACCCCCTGCTCTGCTGTGCCGGAGAAAATCCCTAGGAAATAAAGGTTCTATGAGATCCTAATCAAGCTTGACGTCAGGCAACTTTATTTTACGAGAGGTTAAAACTCCCCTTTGTATCAGGAGCCTGTTGCTTGAACCTAGGCATCTAGTGCGTGGTGGTCTGTCCACCTAGTCTGCCACTGACCATTTGAGCTGACCTGGGCATTCAAGCCATCTGTGCCAGGATGTTAGATGTGAGCTAGAGAAATCCTGCACTCCTTGGAGCAGCAGCTTGGATCCAGGAAGATACCCTGGGACACCTGAAACAGCACCAGACACCCATGTATGTGCAGAGTATCCCTCACTCACTGTCTCCAGCCCTCCAAGCTTGGCATGTATCTTACTGGGCAAAAACCTGACCCCTACACAAAAAACTTATGTGTACCCTGGATAATTCCAAATCGAATATTCATGGGAACTCTGAAAAAAAATAATCATAGAAGCAATCCTTTAAAATTGTTATCTAGGAGTTTGATGCATGCAACATGCACACAACATGGTATGTGCAACATGCAGCCAGATGCTCCCTACAACACATGTATCATGGTGAGAAAGTGAAGCCCACCTTCAGCTCTGTGCAATGTGGCATAAAGAGGAACCTCTGCTGCACTTTCCACACCAGGAAATTCTGCCTTTGGCATGCAACAAGAGCCTTCCTTGTACTCTTTGTTCAGGGATGTTGTAACACCTTTTTGCCATTCTTTATCTCAGCTCTATTTTGTGGACCCTTTTGTGTCTCATGAGTTCTGAGCCAGGATGGAGGCACTGCAGTCATGAGGGGTGTAAATTATGAATTTATGCTTTTATTTAGTTTCAGTCAGTGGAAAATAAAAGCAATGCAGATGTGTCAAGCAGTAATTTTGGCACAAGATGCCAGAAAGATAGGGTCTGGTTTGGGTAACATCCTGTTGGGTTCGTTAATCTGGAAACTGTGACATGGTAACATAAAATTTTACACTTTTTTAGAGAAGTAAACTGGCATCTTGTTCTCCCAAATGTGCAAAAGCTTCACACTGGGCGGTAGAAGGTTGCTGAAGAAGTATTCAACTTCTGGTTAAAAATGGTAAACAAGAAATTAGTGGGTTTTAGATCATACTTATTCAATAAAATATGGCATATAGCATTAAAGTTCCTCAGAGTATCGGTCAATATACTT
Source organism: Apaloderma vittatum (assembly GCF_000703405.1). Classification (NCBI taxonomy): domain Eukaryota; kingdom Metazoa; phylum Chordata; class Aves; order Trogoniformes; family Trogonidae; genus Apaloderma; species Apaloderma vittatum. Next base: position 41,713 of record NW_009733745.1, read on the forward strand.
TATTCTCTTAGGCATACACTCTGCATGTGGTACTAACTCTACTGAGCATCTACGATTATACTATGGCAACAAAGCGTAATGTATTTTTTTTATAAAAACCTTACTAGGTATTTGTTTTTTTCAGATCTTGGACCTGCATCCAAAAAGAGAGGAGAGATTGACCCTGAAAACCAACAATAGAGAAACTCATTATTTACATTACAAGGCTACAGGCACAGCACATAAATGTAAAAATAAAAAAAAAAATCACTGTTCTGTTCTCTCCTCTTGCAGACCAGCCTTCAAGGGCTCCCATAGTCCTGACACTTCAAGTTCCTTGATGAGCAGCTGAGGGAAATGGGGTTCCTTAGCCTGGAGTAAAGGAGACTGAGGGGAGACTTTATCATTCTCTACAACTACCTGAAAGGAGGTTGTAGTAAGGTGGGATCAGTCTCTTCTCTCAAGTAACAAGAGATAGGACAAAAAGAAATGGCTTCAGATCGCACCAGAAGAGGTTCAGATTGGGTAGTAGGAACAGTTTCTTAACCTAAAGAGTTATCAAGCATTGGAACAGGCTGCCCAGTGAAGTGGTGAAGGTATTTAAAAGACGTGAAGCTGTGGCATTTAGGGATGTGGTTTAGCAGTGGACTTGGCAATGTTAGGTTTATGGTTGGACTCAATGATTTCAAATTTTTTTTCCAACCTAAACAATTCTATGATTCTGTGAGAAATACTGTAAACACCTACTGACAGGCACATCCTCACAGCACACACAATACAATGTATCCACTTTTTGACCATGCCATAAGACAAGAGCATGGCATGAAGCAGATGAGATGCAGCTTGTGGGTGGTGGAAGTGCCCTGCAGTGCCCACGGCCCACTGTCTCCCAATTCCCATCCCAATGAGACCCTCTGTATGACACACTAGGGCCTCAGTACAGGGCTCCTTTAGCACAGGAGAGAAGCTGGTCGAAGGACTGGGGTATTGGCTTAGGCTGGAGCAGCCTTGGTCAGGCTATTGGTCAGATCCAGTGAAGGAAAGCATGGGAGGGCTGCATGCTCCCCATGGAAAGCAGCCAAGTTAACTCTCTGGTGGAAAAAAATGAGGCATTGCCTGTATTTCTTACTTGCAATCAAACTGACTAAGGCCAGCCCTGGAAACATCATCCTCAGGACAGACGGTGCGTTTTTACAGGTTATTTGGTCTAAATGGTGTTTCTTTAAATCATTTTCACCGCTGATTTTATATAAGCAAAATACAGCATGCAGAAGTGAACAGCTATTTTCTTTTTACACCCTTGGCAATACAAATGCAGTTAATTAAATGCTTGAACTCCAAACCAACAGAGACTTGTCAGCATGCTCCCTTCTGAGGATGCTGGATTCACCCCAACTTTTAAGAAGCAGCTAACACTTTCTTGATTTGAAAGCGCACTGGAGAGGACCTTGGGCTTTGCCAACAACTGTCTGCCTCCCACCTTTCTTCTCCCCTTGTCCCACAAGCACACAGGCACACACCAGCATTCACATCATGGCTCATGCACAGCTGCATATTAGCTCAGGTCCTTGCTTGCTGTTGTGCCTGAGGTGACATGCACTTTACTCTCTTTAGGGAGAATAATTGATTTAGTCATTGTGAAGGCAACATTTCCCTTCTCACTTTCCAAGAGTTTGCTGTCTGTCTGTTTATTGTTTTCCTCAGTGGTCTGGGAGACCCTATGGCCTGACCTAACTGCAACCCTTGTTTCCTGTTTCAGATAACATACTGTTAAATAGCTAACAAAGAAAAAAGAGCCATACATACCCACCAAAAAATCCAACCACCTGATATTTTTCACTTGGGTAAAGACAGTAAACACTCAGCTTTTGTTGTAACTGAGATTTTGTAAATTGCCTTCACTCCATGACATCAGATCCCTGCTAGATTTGAAGACAAATGTTATGTCATACATTATAGGTGCAGTAATTTATTTATTTTGAATAAAAAAGTAGCAGGCCATGTTTCTGAGCCACCTGGGCCAAGACAAACACAGGGCAGAGCAGCTCTTCTAAGGAGGCAGGACTACACATCTCTTGTGCTGAGCTGATCCTCACGTGAGAGGGGCCTGGGGCACGGGTAGACTGGCCCCCAGGAGAAGCAGGCCTTGGGTAGTCCTCATATTTCATTAACGTAGCCATAGCTTATGACCTGGCCCATTACAGAGTTTATCAGATGCTTCCTGGTTTGAGATCCTATCTTCTGCTCCTATCCCACTATCAGCCACAGGTTCCCTCTAAATATTTGCATACATATACATATATAAATACACACATACACCCATTCAAGCCTTTCCAAGAAGGAAGCCAGGGAAAGCTTTCCTGTTTCTTCATAACAAAAACCCCAAACCCAGTGTTGTTTTCTGTTGTTTTCCTTGAAAAGCTCCAATTATTTTAAGACAGCTACAACAGCACAGCTCTGAGGAAAACATAGTGAGAGTGACCACAATATTTGGACTTAAAGCCAAGCTTCTCCCAAGGGGAAATATGAAAAAGCCAAACTTCCATGCTAGCTAATTAGGGAGACAAACCTCAGGCATGAAAGCTGGAGGTGGAGTTCATCACCAGCATTTCAGTACAAGAGCCCATGTTTGGTATAATTGCCATTAATATGAAGTTTCCTGCTCTTCTTCCTTGCTTTTGGGCACTGGTGGAGATGCATGTCAGAGCTGACCCAGGTGCAGCGGGTTGTTGCCATTCCTCATCCTTGATCAAAACCTGTGTGGGCTGTGTTTCCCGAGATGGGAGCCAGGCAAGACATTTCTGTTGGTTGCAGTTATGTTCAGATGCTCACCCCCAGATATAAAATGCTGACTTGGAACAGCTGTCGTTATTTTGAACTGGTAATTACGTCTTCCTGTGTTTGGGAGTTTTAATTGAGTAATTCAAGCATTATGTTTGGAAATTCCATTTCATACTGAATCTTCATGCTTTTTTACTTCCTTAAAGATAAGTAATTTTTGTTAAGAAGCTGATGAATAAGTGCTTTATATTAAAATTTATATTTCTTTTGGACAAGAGGAAGCAATAATGTAGCTTGAAATCTAAGTATGTTGAGTCTCAATTTTTTAATCTTCTGGGAGAGATATACTTCATTGTCACTGGATAATTTACTGTTTTCTTTGCTTATGATTTGTAGCATGTTGTGTCTGGACAGAAGTTGGGATACAAATAGACTATGTATGACACCTTTCTATATGTTAGTTATTATCAGTTAAATGTGCTGGACACAAATTTTGAGCTTAAGTGTTTTGCATTTGACTTTGTTTAAGAAAGGATTTAGTATCAGCAGTAATTTCTATGTTTTTAGGTCTAGTAGGTCTCACCCTATCACACAGGTTCTACATGTGGAAAATAGAACCTTTGCTTCTCCAGCTTACTGTTTCTTTCTGACCTAGCTGAGCAAGGTGAAGCACAGACAGTGACTCAAAGCAAAAGTGCCTTCTGTCAGAAGACACAACAAGTTCTACTTCCGAGTGCTCCACTAATGGCTGCACTTTCCTTGACACTCCCAGGGCAAACACGTATTATGGAGTCATAGAATCATTTAGGCTGGAAAAGACCTTTAAGATCGTTGAGTCCAACAATCGAGTCCATCAATGTCCAACAACATATTGCTTCCTGTTGTTTAGTTGCTGAAGTTACCATCTAACCAGAGAATGAATGTACAGATGAGCATATGTCATCTTATAAAATGTGTTCAGTTACATTTTCTAATTCTTGATGTTCCATCAAGATATATGACTCTAGATTGTTAGTGGCTGCTTGAGTCCTTGTGAATTATTTTGGAAATTTTAAAGGGAAAATACCATAATACTTGATCGATATCCACTATCAAATGTCAGGGAGAAGCCTGTTATGCTGCAGGGATGCTGTAGCCTCGGCTGCACAGCCAGCAACAAAGGGGTCCTTCTCCCCCACCTAAACTCAGGGGTAGGGCCTGACAGGATGGCATGGGAGCTGAGGTATCTCGCCACACCTGTTGGCCTCTGTGATAGATGAGGACAAAGGAGGCAAATAGGCTGGACATACTGCAAAAATCCTATGTCAGTACGTGTAGTCATTATAGTATTTCTAATTCTTAAGAAATCTTTGGGGAGATTTTTTAAAGATGTCGTCCTACCATTTGTTATACTTCCACACAAATTGCAAGCCATCTTTGTGCCAGACACAGCTGTTGTAGAAGGTCTGATTTAAGCTTGTTAACAGAGAAGAACTAATAACTTTTTGTTTACAAACAAAAAAACTTCAGTCCAATTTCATATGTAAAAAGAGGTAGGCAAGATTTTTTCTTTAATTAAAACCTGTTCTAAAACCAGAATATGTCTTGAAAACCTATCGTTACTGAAAGAAAAGTTTATTATTAATTCAATGAAAAGCTGTCGTCCTAGACCTGAACTTTTGGCTAAACTCAGCAGCCAAAACCGAGCAGTATGCATTCATTTCTGATAAAGGCACCTGAAGTGGTATGGTCCTGCTTTCTGCAGAGGAGGAATGATCCAGAGCAGAGAATGTCCAGACCTTTCGTATTTTCATACTGACATCTGAAGTCTCATTTCACCCACTGTCCTACTTCCAAAACTTATAAAAATCTTAATGGGTTAAATCAAGAACAAATATATTTATGTAAGATTAAAAATCTATATCTGGTGGTAAAAGAAGGGCAGGGTGTCAGAAAGGTACCACATCACCTGTGTGCCTGACTCAGGTCCAACAATACCTTGCCCACCTTTCTGCAAGAAAAATCTAATAGAAGTGATCGTGATAAAACCTGTCAGATCATTTGCTTTCTCCAGGGTCAGGTGAGAGTTCAATAGTTTCCAAGCACGTGTGAAGAAGCAGCAGCGCGATGGATATGAGGGAGGAGAATGGAAGGCAAGATGGCAACAGTTAATGTGCGGTTTGAGTGAGTTCAGTACTAATTTAGGAAATTGTGGTCATTTCAGAGAGAGAGAGAAAAAAAAAAAGGTGGAGACTGCTGCAGAGATGATTCTTCTAAAAGCTAATTTCTATATTAGACAGTATCAGAGAATGGACTTGATTCACCCACTCCTCTCGCATTTTGTAAGGAAATTGTATTTTCTATTTGTAACAGGTGCTGATTTCATGAAACAAGTCACAAATGTCAACGGCAAAATCATCTTCAATTTCCAAAGAAATGTGTCTGAATTGATTATTTCATCCGCTTTTCTCAGTCTATGTGCCTCAACAACAGGTATAAAAGTCAAGATTCACAAACGTATCTACAGTACAGCTTTGGAGTACAACTCCAAAGTGCTCTATTAGGGTAAGTCTGCAGCAAAGTTGGGCTTATCTTCCATGAAACATGGGCTGAGAATAGCAAGTCAATTCTTCTCAGTAAGAGAGGAAGATATGCAGAAACAAAAGAAAAAACTGTCTGATTTTGATCCATTATTATAAAATCTTCTAAGGCTGAAACACAGAAAGACCCATCATGCTGTCAAATAAAACAGATATGCTTTCTGATTCAGATCTGGCTGCAAACTAGATAAGCATACAGCTATATTGCTCTAATTATTTGAGAATGTGGCCTTTTGGAGAGCAGCATTTTCTTCTAAAGAAGAGACTTTTTCAAGTCTGGCATTCTGTAGAAACAGTCAAATAGCCAGTATAGTAAGTGCACTCTGGCATCCATATGAATTGTGTTGTTTAAACTAAGTACATGGAAAAACATGGCTGATAGCCATCATGTTTTAATAGCTATAGTTCATGGAAGGAGGGTTACCTAGAACAGAAATCCATTTATGAGCTTCAGAGGTGCTTTTCCTTACATGCGCACACAGTATACTGCAGATGGACAAATAGATAAATGTAACCCATCGGATCTGCAAATCAATTTCTGTATTGTTAGAGACAAGTGAAAATGAGTCTTTTGCACTATTGACCCCATGCAGACTGGGCATTAGTAAAGGCAGGTCAGCCCGCTGCTTCCTTTATGGCTGAACACTGATAACCCCTTTAAATTATCTCTGACTAAAACCTGGAGACTGTGGTAAGGAGGGAATAAGAAATGCAAGGGTTTCCCGTGCTCTTCTGACATATCAGTCGTGACAAAAGCAAAGGGGAGACGAGTTCACAGCTGAGTCCGTCACAGCCATCACGGCTGAGCTCTGACAAACAGGCTTCAGCAGGTTCTGCTGGGGCAGCTGGAAGGGGTTATTGTCCATGGGTGTCTGTCCTGGCTCCCGCAAAGATCCCCAACCTCTTGTTGGGTAGTTACAGCCGAGTGGGTGGTGTGAGCCAGGGAGTCAGTCCCTTTTGATTATGAGGAAAGGGCAAAAAGTCTGGGGTTATTTCGACTAGAGAAGACTGGAGGGAAGGATTATTGCCATCTAGCACGAAAAAAATAGGCTGCTGCGGAGGAATAAGCTGTTCTCTTCAGTCTTGGAGAGCAGAAATTGAAGTAGGGTCGTCAGTAGTTGCAGAAGTGTCAGGTTCAGCATGGGCAGGCTTTCCCAAACACTAAGGGCAATGCACCACTAAGAGGTCTTATCTGAGCAGGGTGGACCCGTCGTCTCTGGAGGCTTTTAAGTATAGGCTTGGGAAGTATCTGTCAAGAATATCACAGGTCTTCAAGGCAGGTGATGCTCTTAGACACCTCCGGCCCTGTTTTTCTACCATTCTAGGACTTTGCTGAAACACGTTTTGAAAATTTAACCCTATGGGTGAGCTTTATGGGTTACGTGTCCAGGATGTATAGCAGGAATACAATATCCAACGCTCACACCTTGTATACAGCTATTGTAGGTCTGTAGAGCAGTTGTAGGTGTTCAGGTCTCTTTTTCCATCTGTCTTTCCACCTCTGAAAAATACTCTCTGCAAAGTTCTAACGAGAAGGAGCAAGCTGGTATGTAGTTCTGAGCATGTCAGTTCCAGAGAGAGATGAGACATTAAGAGCCAAATAAGAAAATTAGCAGAAAAACAGACCACATCATGCCATCCATAAGTTAAATAACACTTTTCTTCATTTAGAAATGCTTTGTTTTCCCTCATCTTTATCCATTTTTTCAGAATTCTTTTTCTCTTCACTGAACTTAGTGCAAGAAATCCCAAGTGGCTAAAATTAGATATTACTGTGAGTAGCCTTCACGAGTCTGAAAACACCACATAACTACTCTGGCTGTGCAGGCATGAAGAAGCTTGTACAAATGGGTAATGCAGACCATGTCAAAGAGAGAAAATAATTTAAAATTTTTTTTAAAAAAAATGCAAACTGCAGCATACTGTTAATTGGCGCCATCCGAATGCCGATGTACATGTTGTCCTTGCGGTGGAGGGCAAGAAATCCGTGTAGTATGTTAAAAGACGTCTGTGTCTTTCTTTGTAAATAAATTGTTTAGAGTTCTCAGATTTCTAGCTAAATGGTTATGAAATTTATCAGGGCTTGAAGATCATGTTGGTTCAAAATAGGAACTTGCAATTATCACTCAATTACAGTCCTTTGAAATCAGACAACGAGGCACCATTGGCACGGCCCCAGGAAAACATTCAGCACAGAGATACTAATCAAGATGCTGCTTCTAACAGCTAACAAGAAATTCATTTTAATACATTGTACACTGAGCAGTTTGATGTTGTCAGATCAATTTGCCCCTTTGATTTTGCAGAGTCCCTGTGAATAAAGTGTAAGCTAAGGCCCTGATTCATTCCAGCTATTCCATTATTTACTAACGTGTCAGAAGGTTTTGCAACTGATCCTTTATGAGGGACTTAAAGAATGTTCTCCAGACAGGGGAGGGAGGGCATTGAGCAAGCTGCTGAAAGGTAGTAATTCAGCCCGGCAGTCATCTGTGTCAGCTCCACAAAGCTTTGCCTCTGAGATTTTCCCAGGTCAAGAGATAGTTATTGTGGGCACAGCTTGGCTGGACTTTTGCACAGAAGATGCCATCTGTTTTCCAAACAACAGGGATCTCTCCCACTAGCACTGCCTGGGGGTGTTTTACATAAAGGTTCTAAGGAAAGGCAGCAATGAAAATGGAAGGGGAGAAGTGAGATGGTGCTCATCATTGAGATGAAAGAGTAGCTGCACCCATCAGACAAATTCTTCTAAGTTTAGAATCATAGAATCATAAAGGTTGGAAAGGACCTTCAAGATCATCAAGTCCAACCTACAGCCCTACACCAACCTAACACTAAACCATCTCCTGAAGTGCCACATCCAACTGTTTTTTAAACACATCCAGGAGTGGCGACTCCACCACCTCCTTTGGCAACGCATTCCAGTGCTTCACCACCCTTTCAGTGAAGAATTTGTTCCTAATATCCAATCTAAACTTCTCCTGATGCAACCTGAACCCATTCCCTCTTGTCCTATCGCTATTTGCTAGGGAGAAGAGGGCAACACCCGTCTCACTACAGCTGCCTTTCAGGTAGTTGTAGAGAGCAATAAGGTCTCCCTCAGCCTCCTCTTCTCCAGGCTGAACAGCCCCCAGCTCCCTAAGCCTCTCTTCATAAGACTAAAGAAGGTCCAGAGGGGATCACTTCATACCAGGAGAGCACTTTGGCATATGTAAGATTTTAAGCAAATTTTCGTATAAAGTGTGACAATGTGGACTGTTTCATTAGCTTAAGGCTGTAAGTACTAGGCAAACAGAAAGTTGTGGTGTTGCTCCCCTAGAAATATTTCATAGAGGTAAGATGAAACAAGCTTGTCACTAATTTCCTCATAATCTTGCAAATGCAGAGAAGGACTTAATAGTGGAAACTATGAACCAACAGTGGAAAACGGCTTTCTACAGAACCTGAATCTAAATTTGCTCATCTAGAAACATGATATAATTTCTTGGAAGAACTCAAGACAGTCACAGAAATGTGTCACACTTTAGCACTCTAAACAACACCTAAATTTAGATGCACAGAGAGGTGCTTAAGCATGATTAGTTTCTTTCCTTGTATTTTACCAGGGTTCAGAGGTTTAGAGTGCTGAAGAGCAAAACTGTAATACAATTACAAGTTAACAGAACAGGAGAAGAAAGTATTTTAAAGCATTATTATTCAAAGGTAAAACACATTGGTTTGAAAAGGTAAAACTCAGAGGTTTAGAGTGCTGAAGAGCAAAACTGTAATACAATTACAAGTTAACAGAACAGGAGAAGAAAGTATTTTAAAGCATTATTATTCAAACGTAAAACACATTGGTTTGAAAAAGTGCTTCCTATATTCTTATCTGATATGTCTAAGCTTCTTGTTATATATGAAAATAGACATTCCAGCCATGCCAAGAGAGAAATATATTCAAAACAAGCTATGTTTATCAACCTTTCCTACAATAACCACTGCCATCACACTTTCAAAAAACTCCAGTGGTAACACTGGCAACTTGCTCCTAATGCCCTCCCACATGGCTTTGTGAAGCCCAAGGCACACTGAATTTGGAGAAGTTTGTGCACCAGAGCTGTCAGGAAGCAGGTTGCTGAACACTGTGCATATAATTGAATCAGCTAATGTTGTCATGGGTTTACAAGGGCCAGGGCTCCTTCTTTATATTTCAGGTGGTGAGTTGGGTATTTAAAAAAAAAGAATCTTTTTCAGTTCTACAGAAGCCTTTTGTCGTCCAGCTGGCCCTTGCACTTAGTCCCAGCCTCTGACAACGAATGTGAATCATCCCGTGGCACTGCTGCGGTTTCTCGCTCTCAGCACGCAACACTGAGGAGAATGATCTTGCTGCTGTGACATCTGTAACAACAGGAGCAAAGCTATGGCAGACAGCAAGGGAGTTTCCTCCCTCTTGCTGTCTCACAGAAGCCAGTTCCTCATGTTGCTGTTTCCTGAGAACCACGCGTTGATGTCTGGGGCTGTTTGCAGTTACTTCTGCTCAAAGGCACATGTAACGCAAGATAAACAAGTGGCATAACACACAAACCAAGCTCTCTGTTTATGATTTCTTTCCCAACAGGAAGAAAATATAATGACTCTGTGGCTCTCATCTCTCTGTGTGCCCCTCAGCAAAGACAGAGGAAGAACGTGGTTTACTTGCATTATGTTGTTGATTTTCTTCACCTCTGTTTCGCTATGGCTCCCACTAGGTCCACAACTTGGCTTAACTCTGGAGAAGAACTGAGAAAAAAATTATATTTAGTACAGTCCAAGTTTCTGAGTTTTCATATCCTGGCTTGGCCTTTTGGTCAGTTTTAGAAAATTGAGATGGGGAAGAAAGCATATTTTCCAGCAGACTGATTCCTTGATTGCCAGCTGCACTGGCTTTCTTCACTGACTTCTGTCTCTCCTTTCTTGTAAGTGAAAAAATAGAAAATAAAAAAATCCCCTGTCTCCCTGAAGGGAAATTTTAGCCTCAGTTCAACAGGTTTCTCTGCAGGCCAATTGCTCATATGCATTCCCAATCTCACAGCTGGAAGAGAAAGAATGGAAAGGGCTGTACACAAACAGCAGGATGAGGAAAACAGGTGAACATGGGAGATGGAATTCCTGAGCTCGGGAATGGATGTGCACTCTGCAGAGGAGACCAGACGAGTTAAAGCAAACTGTGTTTTGTTTTTTTTCTCTGGAAGCCAACAAGAAAAGTAGTGTGACAGAATCTGAGTCAGCCAGAGCTCCGGGATGGTTATCTTCTTCTTATATGGAGCACCTCAAAGAAGGATGAAGCTACAAAATTACTAAAAAGGGAGTTTATAAGCAAGGATATGTATATCTGTAAACAGAGAAGGCAAAGTGACCAAGCAGGAAGTCAGAAAAGTTTATACCCATTTCTTAATCTGCCCACTGTCTCTTTGCTGGTGAGTTTTAGTTTTGAGAGTCCTGCCATCAACTTGATGACTTTCTGAATTTGCAGGAAACATTGTACAGCTATTTCTAGTCACTAGGAAATCTTTTGCTCCTTTTTGAGATCTCACTAGGTGTTTGCTCCTTGCTTCTCTCAACAGCCAGTCAGTCTCTTTTAATTTGAGCAACTGGCACACAGTACTTTTCAGTGGCTCTTTCTCTTACCTGCCATCCACTGTCTTGGGGAACCCTATCTCCCTCTCTTTCCACATTACCTGAGGAAAGGAAAAGGAAAGACAATGGGAAATAGGAAGCTTGGAAAAACACTGCCACAGAAGGAAAAAACCAGATACTTGGTTCAAGCTTGAGCTACATATAAGGTTGCGGGACAAGTGGAGGAAATCAGACTTGGCATGACCTTACACCTTGATTTATCACTCTACAGTCAGTACAGTGTTAATCGTTTCTCTCTGCACATCTTCCCTGGTTATCAATCAAACTCCGTAGAAAGATGTTCTAGCTTGCCTGATGGCATTTAGGTAAGAAAAGGAATGAAAACAAAAGAGGTAAGCAGTATCAGAGGATGGCATTTTTCATTACCTGTTGTTTCTAGAGCCCTAACAGCACTTCTTTGCATTAAAAGTAATTCAGAAAATTGTTTGTCAGCAAACAATTTAACTGCATTGAATTTATTTTAGAAGTCAGCTACCCTCCTGGAAAATATCTATGTTTTTCAGGAACCCACCTCCCAAAAAAGTGTAAGTCAAAAACTCACTCTTTGTCTGCTGAAAGCCAAAAAGACTTATATTACGTGAGAAATTTCCACAGGAAAAGAAGAAAAAAAACCTTGTCTTCAGATGGACATAAATTTATAGTCTGATGAATCATAAATGTCACGCTCTGAAGGAACTCTGCCCAGAGAGTTCCTCTTCCTGCTAATGTCGTGCGTCTGACTTTGTGGTTCACTGCTTGCATGTGTCCCTGACTGACATCCCCCTAGAAAGTGCAGTGAAATTTCAGAGAAATTTCCCCCCACCCTGTGCATGTCATTTGTGTTTTATTATGCTTTCAGATGGGTTTTTCACCTTTCACAAAGAAAAATGCATTGCCCAGTTATTGTTCTGAGCTGAAGTATAAGTGCCTGTGTGCCTATATGGGTGCATGCACACATATATATAAATATATATAAAATATATGTGTGTATGTATATATATATGTATGTGTATCTATCTATATGTATATATATCATGGAGCCTTTTTACAGGCCACCAGCGAAAGAGTACCAGGTCAGGTCTTTTCCTGGTAGGGATCAGGAGAATGCACAAACATTTTGTACCTTAAATGGAGTATTCTGAATGGAAGTCATGGTCTGATTTGTGTCCTGTTATCTCGGCTTTGCCAGGGTAGTGAGCTCAAGGCTTAATTTCTCTGAGAAGAGTGGAATTGGGTGAGCTCAGTGAAGGCCCCCCAGGTCCCAAGGATGGTGCTTTCGAGGTGCCTTCTGAGACAGGGACATTCAGTCTCGCCCTCCCCGTCAGTTCGGGTTGAGTGCCCCCTGTCATAGCTATCCCCCTGTGAGGTACAGCAAGCTGTGCTCGGAGCCTCAGCCCTGTCATCCTGTCTCCCATTTGGGCTCATTTATTAAGAAAGACGGCAGAAGCCAGCCATGGGGAAAGGGGGAATCTCACAGTGACAAACTCGAGGCGTAACGAGGCTCTCGGTGGCCAGGCCTTGTCAGGGCCATCCTTCCTGAAGTGCGCTGAAAGCCCCGAGACTGGGCACCCCCATGGCTGGGGGATGCTTCTGGAGTGCTCTGTTTCGCCGTGGGCTGGGGGGTGGCTGGTTTGGGGTGTTGCAGCTTTTTCAGTGGTGTTAGTTTGAGGCTGGGCATGGGTTTGGGTTATTTAGGTTAAATGAGTCTCCGGTGGTCAAGTACCCACAGCAAAGGCCAGACCACAAAAATCAGCATGATAGTTATTTACCATAACCATATACAAAACCACAAACAGCAAAGGTTCCCTCAAATACATCAGAGACACTGCACATCTCTTTATTACAGCCTGTCTGTTACAGTTCAGCTTGCCTTTAAATCGCAGATAAAAATGAAGAAATCTAAGTCATCAGAAACAACCCAAAACCCCAAAATATCAACAAACTAAGCAAATTGAGATTATTAAAATCCTTCCTGATCCCTCAAATATTTCTTTTTGCTTTAACTTTGAATTGATTTTACTCCATTCCAGCACTGGAGATTAGTGATACGTAGCTATAAAATTCTTTTATTCACTCATAAATAAAATATCTGCACAGTTTGAGAGCTATCTACTCCCTTTGACAGTAATGAACTTGCCACACATTTTAGTAATCCATTATAATCAATCCAAAGTCCTTTGGCCAGAGGGAGCAGATACTTGGTTAGAAATCGACTGTCTCTGGCTCTGTGTCAGCGATGCTGCTGTGCTGATTCTTTGTATAATCCCTGTTTCTGTTCAGGCACTCCGTCTAATCAGACACATGTTGTTTTGAGGTGCTTCTTCTTTTCAAAGAGTTTTATTTTTTCAGCCTGATGAATCATTTCCATCTTCTTCAGTCACAAAATTAAGTCTAGCTTCTATTTTTTTCATTTTTGTTTTGTACACAAACTGATAAAAACGCTGAGATGTCCTTCGCTTTCCCTTTCCTTTTTTTTTCTTCATCCCTTCTCAATCACTGCCTTTTTCCTTAACCTCTGCCAATCCTCGTCCCAGGCCACTGGCCCAAATTGTGTTGTTTCTGATAATATTTCCTTGGAGCCCCGGGGAGCCGTCCCTCCAGCGAGCTCTGTCCAGCTGCTGATTCCACACCCAGCAGCGCAGGGGTTTTCCCATTCAAAAAGAAAAGGAGATTGAAGGGAATTGGCATTTCCACATTATGGGAAACTCAGAAATTAACAATTCCTGTAAACCTGACTGGTTTGGCAAAAGGAGCGGCAACTTTTTAAAGTTGCCAGCAGTCGGAAGCTCTCAGGCACTTGGAAAGAGGTAGAGCAAGGGATGTCCGTCCCTCTGCCCATCTTTTCCAGGGCTCCCATCCCCATCTATTTCATTCTTCCTCTTCACTCAGACATAGATAAAGTGATCTGACCTTCTCTGCAATTATGCTGAAGAGGGATTAATGGATTTATTTACTGCTCTTTCTCAGAAAGTTTTGTCATTATTGATTACCCCGTCAATAAGAGGATTTGTAAAAGCACAGAAGTGAGTTAGGTGCCCAGCCACCATCTGTGCCTTTGAAAAACTCTCTTTGTGGGGCACGTGGGACACATATATCTTCATGTTTCAATATTACATGTAGATCTGATGGCATTTTCAGAAAAAAAATGTATTCTCGCTTGATCCAAATTTATTTGCAAGTTGGTGTCAAACTGTTAAGCAAATTAAAATTAAGGAAAAATTTTTGCAAATATTAACTTTGGTATTTTTGACACTTCAAAGATAACATTCACAAGCATTTTAAGTATCAGTCACCCCTTCATGGCAAGGATAACCAAATTTCATGCCTTGCCATGAAACAGGAGAAGGGGTATCAGTTCCAGTTTACTGCACCTCACTTCAATGCCATAACCAAAAGCTTTCTTCTGTTTAAGGAAGACACTGGTTTTTAGGGGTTATATCAACATTTGCCCCCAAACTGTAATTTTATTGATTTTCTTTAGCTCAGGAACCAAATAATTTTGTGCATAGTCTTAATTCTGGAAATGTACCTTTACCTGTGTGAAATCCACCAAAATTGCTTTTAAGAAATGCAAAATCAGGAAAATAAATGATGGCTAGTGATAAGCTATATCCAGGGGAAGTACTGAGTTCTCAAGTGAGCAATAGGAAAGGATTGGTCAGCCCCTGTCTGTGAGAGCCTAGGCAGGTGAACAGACTCGTTTTTCTAGGCCTAAAGACAACAAACAGACTCAAGTGCCCAAACCTCCAATATCTGAAAGTCAAGGGAAGGAGGAGAGAGTTAGCTGCTTCTGAGCAGACTGAGAAATGAGCAAAGGGATTAGGAGGACAATTCACATCTCCCAACTCAGAAATAGGGGATACATCTGGTTTCTGAATTTGTGAGGAACATGCAAAGTTTAGACAAGATCAGAGATGAGTAGATTATTGTTACTTTAAACAAGAGTGTGTCTTTGGGTGGATGAACAATGTATTGGTTTCAGAAAGCTGTTCTGAGTCACATCCATCTCCAATCACAGCCACCTGGAAGGCTCCATGGTTTGAGCCAGATTAATAAATAAGGGTAAGGCTGTAACTCAGATATCTGCTCCTGCTCAGAGTGATGAGGAACACAAAATCCTCACCAAACAGACAGTTAAAATGACTGTTTAGGAGGTAGCTGTTAAACGATTCTGGAGGGGTAATGGAACGTATTCATACTGCATGGTTTGAGCTTTTGTAGCAAATGAGCAGTTTGTATCCGGAGAGGGAGCTGTGTCTAGCACTTCCTAAGCAGATGCTGAAGCAGATATGATCAGTCAACAAGGCTACGTTTTTGGTAGCATGCCTTAATGCTATTTAATCTCCAAACTCAGTTTGGGTAGACCTCAAGCTGGCACTGCTTACGTAGCTCACACTAGCATTCATTGCTCCTTAATTGTGGAGAGACATGCCAGGCTGGTTCTCATTTCTTCTTGCAGAAGACCACAGATCTATGTTTTGAATTTGCAAGGTCCGAGCTTAGCTGGTGTCTTCCTTATCCTTCTCCTTCTTCTGGCACTGGAGAATATCTGTGGTCTGCTATCAACCTCATCTTGTTCTGTATCAGGATGCAGTGTGTGGAGGGCAGGCTTTGCATGACAAACCTGAGGAGCTGGCTTCCCTCCTTATGGTTCCGTAGTGAGTTGGCAGGTCTCATTCTTGCAACATGCAGAGCAGCACTTGCAAATAGATGTCACCTAAAACTCGTCAGTCTGTCCAAAAATGAGTGATTTGCTTACCCACACCAGGATAAGCATCTCTGGTCCAGCCAGGAAGTCAGGCAAGTAGTGGGAAGGCACCATCAATTTCAGTCAGTCTACCCCAGCTGAGAATCTGACTCTCCAGGACACTAGTTAGACTGGAGATGTGCATCAGCGCATGTTCGGGCTAGTTCAGATTTCTTCTCAAACCTAATTTTAGACCTCCTCTGCTATTATTTATTCAACATTGTGAATGAGATATAGATCGCCTTCATTGATTGTCTTCTTTCCCTTCTTTGTAATATGCCTATTCTTTCTTGAATACCTCACAACAAGCATATTACTGTACTGTGTCGAGACTAGAAGTGAGAAAGAAACTATAGTGAATCAGAATGTTTTTTAAAAACTTGTTTCACAAACCGCATTAATCCTAAATTTCATCATGTTAGTCACAGGCTGGAGTTTACAGTTTCCTCTGCATATAACTAGTTGCAACTGTGCTTCTGCAATCCACACCATATTTTTTAACAAGAATAGAAACATGTGGCCCCAAACTGATCTTAAATGGTCTTTAGCAAATGAGGACATTCCACTACATGCAAGAGATTCCCTTTGTTTTTGTGTTGCCACCTGTATAATATTTGTCTCCATTTCATTTTATTTTTTGAATTATACCATTAACTCAGCTGCAAAACAAGTGACATGCTGTAAATACCATGTGTCCCATAAATTCCAGGTAATTCATTAGAGTGGGGAGTATTAACAGTTTATTAGCCTAGCTTTATTAAAGTCAGGAAGACAAGTGACGGGTCTTTTCCTTGGCTGAAACAGCTCTAGTTATAGAATCTCATTTAGAAAAAGGAAAGTCATTATTTGAAGAAAATCTGTAGAGATAAAGCCTGAAGAGAAAACAAACATGAAGCCTTTTCTCTGTGAGGAGTGCCATCGCTAGAAGAGTAGTGTCCCTCCAGGGTACCCCATGAAGGGTTCCTTTTGGCCTCGAATTCATTCCTGGAATGACTATCTGTCGTTTCTGCTCCCATGTGTTTCCTCTTTCCCATCACTGCCACTTGCTTACAGTCAGTATGCAAGTGAAAAACATGAGAATGGATTATGTTCTGTACTATCAGACATAAAAGACACCAGGCCCTGCAGAAACCACACATGTTGTGGGAATGAAAGCAGCCCTTGAAAGATTGGGTAGATGAATGCTTTCTCTTCATGTGCAAGAGCCTCACACCCTCAGGGGACAGATTTTGCAACTTGCTGCAAGAACAACAGCAGGAAGGAAGGATAAAGCAGCACATAAGCAGTTGGTGTAATTAGTTTGCATATAATACATTGAGATGTAGAAGGTTGAACGCTGCTGTTGGGTTGGGAGGAGCACATTTTAGACGGAAAGTTTTCCACCGTTCTCCTTGCAAAACCACCATGGGAGCCAATAGGTACATTTCAAAGAATGGGAAATGCTCTGAAAACAAACAAACAAACAAAAAAACAGCACAAAGCTACTACTTTGGCAATTTTTCAGAAAAGAACAATGTGTTGATGGTGCAGCTGAGGAAACACAAAACTGGTATGAGACTAGCCATCCTCCAGTTCTGCTGCAGAAAGTTGCGTGCACCTGTCACCTACAGCTCTAACACAAAGTAATTCTGTCAGTGGGAAACCCTGGGTACAGTACTTCAGGAGATGCAGCTTTTTTCAATCCAGGCCTCCAGTAATCCAATGAGATTCTGACCCCGAGATTTCTTCTTGTAGAGATTAATCATATTCCTGTCATGAGGTGTCTGCAAGACAGGAAGAATGCTGATGTTGTTCATTATAACTCATGGCAGATGAGGCAGAGTCATGTTTGCAGGACTGCTTCGGAAGGAGGGATAGAGTCAGTGCCAATGGAATCTAATGCGAGTGGTTCACATTAGCTTTTTAGAAGTCACATTCTTCAATTTCTTCCACTTATTATTGATCCTGAGTACAACAGTAGAAGTGAGTAGTTCAATGAAAATATCTACAGCACTGGTATCCGTGTCAGCACTGGTTGCACAGACTTCTATTAGAGCCCCGAGGGAAGCAGGCTTTTCTAGAACACAACTCATCTCCGCCTTGCAACAGATCTTTGAATGAGGTGAACTATTTGCTACAGGGCCTCTTTCTCCCCACTCACTGTAAAGACAGTACAGATAACAAACTCAGACACAGGTTGCCCAACATCTGAAGTCAGATGAGATACGTTCCATCTAGAATTTCTAGATGCATTGCTAAGACTAGTTTGGGGGAAGCCATGCCATTGCCAAGGTGTGCACACCACTGTGGGCAGCAGTGCACCCCCCTACTTGCATTTCCATTTCCAAAGGCCTTGGGTATCCATTTGGCTGCTGCCTCAGATGCAAAGGGTAGCAGCTTCCTCAGGAGTAAGCCGGCTCTCTAGTGCTTAGTTTTGCATTATGTCCAGGCTCTGCTCTTTTTCTTCCCTTGACAGAAGCAGCACAGTTTGTTTCATATTCACCTAATAAAAAGAATTACCACTTCTGTGAAAAGTGGCATCTTGATCATAGACTGGCATATTTAGTGATCCATCATTTCCTTGCTGCATCTTGCTAACCTTCCTGAAATGTCCCCACTATTAAGTATCCCTGCTGTGAAAGCAACGCAGGGGTGTTGAAGAGTTTGAAGAAGTCCCCACACTGTTCCTCTCAGGCTCTTTTCTACCTGGGAAGCAATAAAAATATATGCCCAATCTGTGGTGAAGAGGTGCAGAGTCTGGGTACAGTGGATTTCAATCTTGCCTCAATTCACACCCTTTTAGAAGAGCAGGGAACAAGCAGGTCCTACACTTACTCCTCTGCCCCTTTCCCTGTCCTACTAAACAGTGCATGGGAAATGTGTGCGAGTGAAATCACATCTAAGTCCTGAAGTCCAGAGAATCCGAACCATGTGCCTGAATCGAGGAATTCTCATTCTTCAATTTGTCATTCTGGAAACCTTGTTTTGCGAAGGTTGAACCCAAGAGTGAAATGTTGTTTTTTTGCTACATCCTGTGCCAGAAGGACATCTGAATAACCAACCTAGAAGCAGCAGCATGATGGACTGCTATAGGACAATTTAAAGTACCATCCTAACTGATGTCCTAATTATGGCTATCTTTATCAGAGAAATATCCTGTTGGAGAAATAATACAGCAGGGCATAG